>NW_027069728.1:656573-844130 GCF_002906115.3 Quercus suber
CGGAGCGAAGCTGAGCGGAGCGGAGCGGCGCGGCGAGGAGATATGGCTTTTTGCGATTCGGGAGGAAGGCCAGAGAGATGGAGAGAGGGAGAGAGAGAGACAGTGAGAGAGTGAGAAATCAGAAAATGGGTTTGGAGAGAGAGAGGGCGCGTATTTAAGTGAGTGGTTGGTGAGAAATAATAAAAAAATAGAGTATAATGTATATTTTATTAGAATAACGTGTAAAATAAATGAATTGATGTAGGTGTTTTGTAAAAGTAGATGTGTAAAATAGAAAAAGTAGGTTTTTAATGTAAAAATAGATGTGTAAAATACACATGCTGATGTGAATGCTCTAAGAAGAGGAAAATAAACCAGCCTATTTGGATAAGGCTCTAGCTAAGATAGAGAAGAAGTATAAGGACTCATTCTTCCATCTCGCCAAGGCTGAGAGGGGGCGCAAGAGTGCCAAAGTTGCTAGGGATGGCAATTTTTGCCTAACCCGCGGGTACCCAGCCCAGCCCAACCCTAATGGACCGGGTTTTACCCGATCCGATTAGAAATAGGGTCGGGTATGGGTTTAAAAAAAACCCGAAGTGGATCCGGGTCGAGTCCGGGTTTTATCAAAAAAATTCGAGACCCAACCCGAGACTCGACCCGGTTAAAAACCTGGTATCCAAAATTACAAAAATACCCTCTGTCTCTATATATATATATATATATATATTCCTATATTCTTAACCTTAATCCTCATTTCTTAACTCTTCAGCTGCTCTCACATCACTCCCCTAAGTCTCCTCTCCCACTCGGCTGCTCTCACTCCCTCTCGCTCTCCTCACATCACTCTGCTCTCCCCAACCTCTGATCTCTATCACCATCGGCCATCACGTGCACCTCCAATCCAGCTTCTGGTGAATCTTGGCTCTGCGTAGGCTTACCTTGAACACACCGAACCTATAATCGTGCTCCTCTATTCTCCTGTAGCTTTTCCCAAACCTCGCCTTGAAGCTCGAGAAGTGGTGCTCAGCGTGGAGGAAAAGATCGTCATCACTGTCCAATGACACCACTTGCTTGATCAAAACATCATCGTCACTGCCACTGTTGATTTCATCGGCGGATATGGTGGACACGACCACAAAGAATAAGAGGAAGATGTTGAAGAGAAAAGAGCGGTCCATTGTTGTTATAAGATCTCAGCCTCTCACCGCCGTTCCAAGCATTCACCACCGTTGGTCCAAGCTCTCACCCACTCTCAATCTCATCGCCAGCCCAAGTTCTCAACGCCAATCTGTTCTTTACTTCTCTTAATTTTCTTTTTTCTTTTTTTTTTTTTCTTTTTTTTTTTTTTTTGTTTTAATATGAGTCTCTCAGAATATGAGATGTTTGTTTCAATTTTTTTGTTTGGTGTTTTCTACTTAAACTATGGACTTCAACAGATAGGTTGTGCTACTTCTAGTTATTGTAGTTTAAAAACTTGAAATTTTGAGACTTTGTGTGTAACTATAATATATTGTGGAAGAAATTGTGTATTTTGTGTTTGTTGTAAATGTTGTGCCTAAACGGAGATGGGAGACAAAAATGAATTTGAGCTTCATTCAAAATTTTTTTTTTGTTGAGCCAAGATTTGGGCTGCGAGCTAAACGGGGCCCGTGGGGCGGGTCTGGGCCCCAGGAAAAAAACCCGATTAATAATTGGGCTGGGTCTGGGTTGTGAATCCAGACCCGTGGGTCGGGTCTGGGTATGTAAAAACCCAGCCCGAACCCGACCCGTTGCCATTCCTAGAAGTTGCCTTGGAAGGGACTGAAAAGCAAGCCAAAGAGATATGGGTTTCATTAAAGAAGACTGAAATGTAACTAGCTTCAGCCAAGGAGCAAATCAAGCTCTAGCTAAAGGAGATAGAGGGCAAGGATGCTGAGAAGGCGAAGGATGAACAGGCCACTTATGATGCTGGTATGACCAAGACCGCCTAAAGATTAACCACCCAGCTCAAAGATGTTGCTCGGGCCTTCTGCCTCGAAGTATGGGGTGTAGCCCTTAACGCTGCTGGAGTTAGTGTTAACTCTGATCTTAAGGGGTCCGACAAGGTTTACTAACCCCTTGCTCTTAGTACTACTCCCAACTCTACCCTTCCTCTGCCAAATCCAAGCTTTACCTCATCGGGGCCTAAGTCCTTGACAACCCTAACTTCTGAGCCTTCTACTAAGAAGGAAAAATAGACTCTAGCCCTAGTGGTTGAACTGGAATCAGAAGAAGTTGAAAAAGTGGAGCAACTGAAGAAGAAGAAAGGGAGAAAGAGAAGGATGTTGCAACATAGCTCTGTTAAGTTTAGCACTTAGGAAGCTTTTTTAACGGGCCAGGTTTAGCAGACGTTCCGTTTCCTTTTTTTTTTTTTTTTTTTTTTTTAAGATGCCCTATCTTGTAAACATTTTTCTGAGCTTGATTGAATATATCTGAATTTTATTGTATTCTTGTTTTACTTAAATACTCATTTTCTTATTTCGCAAAACATAACACACATTCTACGAATTAAAATGTATGGCCTTAAGTATGTTGAGTCATAACCAACTTAATTTAAACCTAACAGTGTGATTCAAGATTCCGTACAGCATTATGGTCACATTTCTGGATTGAACCATATTCACCTAAGGGTTAATTTTCCCTTAGCCCTTAACCAATTTCACTTGAGAGTTAATTTACCCAAGGCCTTTGACTTAAGGAGTCGAATAAGGCTGAGATTCTGTTAACACTTAACCAAATTCATAAAAGAGTTAAATTACCCAAGCCTATGACCCAAGGAGTCGAACAAGGCCAAGATTCTATTTAACACTTAACCAAATTCGTACAAGAGTTTATTTACCCAAGGCTTGTGACTCGAGGAGTCGAACAAGGCCAAGATTCTGTTTAACAAGCTCCAATTCAATAGTAAGGCTTTAGAAGATATTATGGAGACTTGGGTGTTAGAAATAGATATTTCACTCTCGCCTACCTAGAGGGAAACGAGCAAGTCGAGGCTGTCAATAAAGTCATAGTTAATGGGTTAAAGAAGAGGTTGGATGATGCGAAGGGAAAATAAGCGGATGAGTTGTCACACATATTGTGGACATACCGCACTATGCCCTGAAGATCAACTGGGGAGACTCCATTTTCAATGACCTATGGATCTGAAGTAGTCATCCCTCTTGAAACAGGATTCCTAACGTTGAGGACCAGCCAATTCAATATCCAGGAGAACAACAGTTTACTCATAGCAAACCTGGACTTAGTTGATGAAGCCTGTGACACAAGGAGTCGAACAAGGCTGAGGTTCTGTTTAACACTTAACCAAATTCATACAAGATAAATCTTAATGAATAATTTTAGAAAACCAAGTACCAAACATCAAGCTTAAAGAATTGAATGGAATCCAACATATTCTTAATAATATTATCTACACAAATTTTTTACATTCTAAGGACATGGAACAACATTCTCATCCAAATCTTCTAAGTAATAAGCCTCGATCCCCGCTACTGATGTTATATGATATGGACCTCCCAATTCAGTCCCAATTTACCCCACAATGGGTTCTTGGTAGTTCCTGGTACCTTTCTTAAGACCAGATAACCAAGGGCAAGCGGCCTTGCCTTAACCCCTTTGTTATAGCCTTGCCTTTGTACGAATTTGGCCTTGTTCGACTCCTCGGGTCACAAGCCTTGGGTAAATCAACTCTTGTATGAATTTGGTTAAGTGTTCAATAGAATCTCGGCCTTGTTCAACTCCTCGGGTCATAGGCCTTGGGTAAATTAACTCTTGTATGAATTTGGTTAAGTGTTAAACAGAACCTCGGCCTTGTTCGACTCCTTAGGTCACAGGCTTTGTCAACTAAGTCTAGGTTTGCTAAGAGTAAACTGTTGTTCTCCTGAATATTGAATTGGCTGGTCCTCAACGTTAGGAATCCTGTTTCAAGAGGGATGACTACTTCAGATCCATAGGTCATTGAAAATGGAGTCTCCCTAGTTGATCTTCAGGGCGTAGTGCGGTTTGTCCACAATATGTGTGAAGCTCAGAAAAATGTTTACAAGATAGGGCATCTTAAAAAAAAAAAAAAAAAAAAAAAAGGAAACGGAACGTCTGCTAAACCTGGCCCGTTAAAAAAGCTTCCTAAGTGCTAAACTTAACAGAGCTATGTTGCAACATCCTTCTCTTTCTCCCTTTCTTCTTCTTCAGTTGCTCCACTTTTTCAACTTCTTCTGATTCCAGTTCAACCACTAGGGCTAGAGTCTATTTTTCCTTCTTAGTAGAAGGCTCAGAAGTTAGGGTTGTCAAGGACTTAGGCCCCGATGAGGTAAAGCTTGGATTTGGCAGAGGAAGGGTAGAGTTGGGAGTAGTACTAAGAGCAAGGGGTTAGTAAACCTTGTCGGACCCCTTAAGATCAGAGTTAACACTAACTCCAGCAGCGTTAAGGGCTACACCCCATACTTCGAGGCAGAAGGCCCGAGCAACATCTTTGAGCTGGGTGGTTAATCTTTAGGCGGTCTTGGTCATACCAGCATCATAAGTGGCCTGTTCATCCTTCGCCTTCTCAGCATCCTTGCCCTCTATCTCCTTTAGCTAGAGCTTGATTTGCTCCTTGGCTGAAGCTAGTTACATTTCAGTCTTCTTTAATGAAACCCATATCTCTTTGGCTTGCTTTTCAGTCCCTTCCAAGGCAACTTCTAGGAATGGCAACGGGTCGGGTTCGGGCTGGGTTTTTACATACCCAGACCCGACCCACGGGTCTGGATTCACAACCCAGACCCAGCCCAATTATTAATCGGGTTTTTTTCCTGGGGCCCAGACCCGCCCCACGGGCCCCGTTTAGCTCGCAGCCCAAATCTTGGCTCAACAAAAAAAAAATTTTGAATGAAGCTCAAATTCATTTTTGTCTCCCATCTCCGTTTAGGCACAACATTTACAACAAACACAAAATACACAATTTCTTCCACAATATATTATAGTTACACACAAAGTCTCAAAATTTCAAGTTTTTAAACTACAATAACTAGAAGTAGCACAACCTATCTGTTGAAGTCCATAGTTTAAGTAGAAAACACCAAACAAAAAAATTGAAACAAACATCTCATATTCTGAGAGACTCATATTAAAACAAAAAAAAAAAAAAAAGAAAAAAAAAAAAAGAAAAAAGAAAATTAAGAGAAGTAAAGAACAGATTGGCGTTGAGAACTTGGGCTGGCGATGAGATTGAGAGTGGGTGAGAGCTTGGACCAACGGTGGTGAATGCTTGGAACGGCGGTGAGAGGCTGAGATCTTATAACAACAATGGACCGCTCTTTTCTCTTCAACATCTTCCTCTTATTCTTTGTGGTCGTGTCCACCATATCCGCCGATGAAATCAACAGTGGCAGTGACGATGATGTTTTGATCAAGCAAGTGGTGTCATTGGACAGTGATGACGATCTTTTCCTCCACGCTGAGCACCACTTCTCGAGCTTCAAGGCGAGGTTTGGGAAAAGCTACAGGAGAATAGAGGAGCACGATTATAGGTTCGGTGTGTTCAAGGTAAGCCTACGCAGAGCCAAGATTCACCAGAAGCTGGATTGGAGGTGCACGTGATGGCCGATGGTGATAGAGATCAGAGGTTGGGGAGAGCAGAGTGATGTGAGGAGAGCGAGAGGGAGTGAGAGCAGCCGAGTGGGAGAGGAGACTTAGGGGAGTGATGTGAGAGCAGCTGAAGAGTTAAGAAATGAGGATTAAGGTTAAGAATATAGGAATATATATATATATATATATATAGAGACAGAGGGTATTTTTGTAATTTTGGATACCAGGTTTTTAACCGGGTCGAGTCTCGGGTTGGGTCTCGAATTTTTTTGATAAAACCCGGACTCGACCCGGATCCACTTCGGGTTTTTTTTAAACCCATACCCGACCCTATTTCTAATCGGATCGGGTAAAACCCGGTCCATTAGGGTTGGGCTGGGCTGGGTACCCGCGGGTTAGGCAAAAATTGCCATCCCTAGCAACTTTGGCACTCTTGCGCCCCCTCTCAGCCTTGGCGAGATGGAAGAATGAGTCCTTATACTTCTTCTCTATCTTAGCTAGAGCCTTATCCAAATAGGCTGGTTTATTTTCCTCTTCTTAGAGCATTCACATCAGCATGTGTATTTTACACATCTATTTTTACATTAAAAACCTACTTTTTCTATTTTACACATCTACTTTTACAAAACACCTACATCAATTCATTTATTTTACACGTTATTCTAATAAAATATACATTATACTCTATTTTTTTATTATTTCTCACCAACCACTCACTTAAATACGCGCCCTCTCTCTCTCCAAACCCATTTTCTGATTTCTCACTCTCTCACTGTCTCTCTCTCTCCCTCTCTCCATCTCTCTGGCCTTCCTCCCGAATCGCAAAAAGCCATATCTCCTCGCCGCGCCGCTCCGCTCCGCTCAGCTTCGCTCGAGCCGATCCGATCCACCAAACGCCGCGCCACTCCGCTCCGCTCAGCTTCGCTCCGATCCGCTCCACTCCGCTCCGATCTGCTCCGCCTCCACTCCGCTTCGCTTCGATCCACCAAACGCCGCCCGCTCCGCTCAGCTTCGCTCTGTCCGCTCCGCTCCACTCCGCTTCACTCCGATCCGATCCGATCCGATCCGATCCACCAAACGCTATATCTCCGCTCCGATCCGCTCCGATCCAGCAAACCCCATATCTCCGATATCCGCTCCGATTCATGGTCAGCTCCGATCTCCGCTCCGATCCACCAAACGCCAGTTCTCCGATCTCCGCTCCGATCTACGCTCCACTCCGATCTCCGCTCTGATCCACCAACGCCACATCTCCGATCTACGCGCCGCTCCATCAACAAGCTCCGATCGTTCCAGTCAAGCTCCGATCAGTATCTTTGTTGTTTGTCTGTGTGGGTTTGCTTCTGTGTGGGTGTGTTTGTGTATCTCGTGTTTTTTTTTTTTTTTTAGCAAGTGAATCTGTGTTGATCAGAGCTGTGTGTGGATGTGTTTGTGTGTGAGAGAGTGTTTGTGTGTATCTGAGGAAAAAGAAGAAGATGAGAAGTGGTGAGGTTGTTGAGCCCGGAGAAGAGAGAGAAAAAAGGGAGCGAAAAAAAAATTAATAAACTAATCTATACATGAGCTACAGTAGCCGTGTAAATTTACACGGTTACTGTAGCTCGTGTATAGATATACACGATTTTAGCCATTTTTAGAGGGACTGATGGAGTCTAATTTTGAGCCAAAATGTGTAAAAACAACTTTTTTTTCTATTTTACATGATTTTAAATACACTGATGTGAATGCTCTTAGGACTTTGAGAAAGCGTGGTCCATTTATTCCTCAACCATAAAGGATGCCTGTACGACCTGTTTTTTTTTTTTTTTTTAATATTTAAAAGGACAACATGTTAAAGTTCTTAACACAAAGGATAAGAGTAAGTTGTATAAAAATTGAGGTGTAATAGCAAGGTCCCTCTTCAGTGAGAGGAACACTTCGCATTTCCTCAAACCCTTTAGCTCTTACATGTCTCTTGGAAGGAGTAAAGCCTATTCATGGCATTCAAACACTATCCCAGACCTGCCTTTCTAGGCATCCCTTAGGGTTGCCTTAGATGTGACGGGGTCTCCTGTACTAAGCACGAAGGTTGGGTTCCAAATGGTGGCCTTAATGCAATGCTCCCCTTCAATGCTTGTGCCTGCCCATACAGAAGTCCCCTTGTTTTGTTGCACCCTCGTTACTCTGGGCTCCTTGGAATGCAGCTGTTGAGTGGATTGGGATATCTCCCCATCCTTGGAGCTTTCTTTCTTAGTCTGTTTCCCCCTTCTTTCACTTCTTCTCGGCTGCATCTGCAGCAGAAGGGTGAGGTAGGGCAAAAGTAAGAGGCTGGGAGACAACTGGCACTACAGGAGCATTCCCCCTGGTATGAGCAGTGAGTAGGGCCAAAAAGTCGGGATCTTTTCCTCGAGAACCATCCCTTTAGAAATGTCAAAAGCTTCTTGACTAGTGTTAACTTGAGCGGTAACCTAAGGACAATGATTGGGCTCAGGAGTCTCCTTAGAATCAGCACAGTAGAATACCTTGAAGTCTCTCTCTATATCGACTTGGGTGGGCTTAGAGGCTAGTTCTTCCCATTCATCGTCGGAAAAAATTGGTTGCTCGTGTGAGTAGAAAAGCTTGGTCGCAAAAGGAGTAGGTAGCCCAGCGTCTTGAGTACTAGAAGGAGGAGGTGGAATTAGGAATCCGGGAATTGCTACTTTGATTAGTGCAAGCCTTGGATCTTTGGCCTTAATCATGTGTTTAGGAGATTGGAAGTGTATGGAGATGGGGTTAAACCCAAGGATCACGTGAACCGCCCGAAGTTGCCTGTCTTGATGAAGAAAGATCTCAGACTGTAGAATCCTGTTAAGATCCATGAAGTTCACCAAGTTGTGATTTGGAGCAGTGTGAAATTTGTCTATAAAGGAAATAGAGAAAAGAAGTTAATTAAGACAAAAATTGAAAGCAAAGGAAGTAAAAATGAGGAGAGAGGGTATTCTAAGTTATTCTTAGTACTCGGGCACTCCACCTAGTTCCCCATCTTGGGTAGGGCAATGTAAACCATCATGCCATTCACCCACAATGATGAGGAAGTCTTCGTCCGTACCCTTATTGGAATAAAAAATACAAGAAACCAACCTAACAGCGGGAACCCTACACCTAAAATAGTAACCTGCTTCTTTCCTTTTTTGGCAATTTTAAACCCAATTCATGTCATTCCAGGTGAGGTTGGTTCCTATTTTTCGGCTTAGCATATCTATGCTACTGAGTACCCTAAAAAGGTTAGGAGAGCACTAAGTAAGGGAAAGCCTAAAGTTAATAAGGAAGTCCCTAGTCACCCTACCCATGGGAATCTCCATTTCGCCTTCAAAAAAGGCAATCATGGGAATAACTACTGCCTTGGGTGGTTTATTCACAAGCCACTCTCCTAGCTCACAATGTTGAAGTTCTACGTTTTTAGGGATTCTATGCTTTGCCCTAAAAGTGACCATACCTTTGGGAGTATCAACTAACCTAGCAAACATACCCATGTATTCCTATCGGGTAAAATAAGAAGGGAAGAAAGAAAAAGAGTTTCCTTTACAACAATGGATGAAAGGCCAAAGACACTTACAAGTGTTGAATGGAGATTTTCTTGGACTGCTGCTACAAAGAAAATTTGTAGAAAGCATATAAATGGGAAAAAAAATCACCCCATTCCCCCTTATATAAGAGTGGGAAATGAGCGGTAAGTTTCCCGCTCATAAATCCCAAGAAATTTGGACCATTGGATCACCATTGCATCGTAGAACGTGGAGGGACAAGCAACCACCTTATGTAATAACTACAATGACGTGGATACCGAAGCGTCAGGAGTGTTCGTAAGACAGGTGAAATGACATCCCTATGAGGGAATGCGCTTGGCACGTACAAGCCTTCCCATTGCTACTAAAACCTCACTCTTAGAGTAGCTCCTAATAGCGAGGTTTTAAGGGGCTATTGTGTGGGATCTGAGGACCGAGGAGTATTAAACTGAGGATTAACTTGCCTAATCTAGGCCCAAAAGGGTAAACAAGCTCCGAGTACTTTGCCCACCAGAGGAGAGTAAGAGAATTAGTATAATTGGTATCCTGTGAAGGCCCAAAGGAAGGGGAAGAGATAACAATGGGAACAAGGATGGTGGGAGGAAGTTTCTTGAAGGATATACCTCCCACCGCATTCAATGCCCTATACCAACCTTATCAATTGTATTAATGTGGAAATGAACCCTGAACAGTAACTTCACAGCTAGTAGCCCTTTCTACCACCTTCAGCAGAGTCTTGATAGGACAAGTATCCTGAGAAATGCCTTAAAATATATAGGTAGAGGGCTAGGATGCATGGGAGAGTGATATATAAGGAAAGGGAACCCCTCAGAAAAAGGGGATGAACATTTTTAGGACCAATAGAACAGAAAAGAAAACAGTGAATAGCCTGGTGTAAAATTTGAACTATAGTTATATACAAGAGATTGATCCTTGGACTTGCCCAAGGAGGTCATTATACCCAATTGCTATTTAAATTATGCTTATCTGTTACTTTGGATCATTTGGCCTTAGACTTTGACTTAGTTTAAAGTTGCACTTGAATTAGTTTCTCAATCTCTTCAAAAAAATTTATTGTTTAGGCTTAATTTAAAGGACAAGGTACCACTGATCTAAGTGGGCTTGGGCTTTTATTTTTTGAGTCCTTACACTACACATATAGCAAGCTTATATGGCACTTAATGAAAAATAAGATGAACTGCTGATGCAAATAATTAGGGAGTAAAATTCAAATTCTTAAACTTTAGGGTATAAAATTCAAAAACCACTCAACCTTAGGGGTGTAGAGATATAGTTTGCACTTTAGCCAAAAACTTATGATTGGAAAAGTCAAATATTTTAGTTAATTTCCCTATCTTATATAATAGAATAAGTCAAAAGCTTTGTAACTCAATTGCTTGACATTTTCTGATATTTTCAATAAAGATATTCAGGGTTTAAATCTCCTATCTCCCATTGTAACTATTGAATTATCAATATAAATATATATATATATATATATTCAATATGTAAAGTTCTGATTTACAACTATTTTGTGTTGGCTTTAATTCCGTGCCAAATTTGATTATAATTATGTTTAATCATATGTACCCTGTATTTTATGTGAGATTTCTTTGTAAGGGTTGTGTATACGAGAGAGTGTGAAGACTCAAGGCAAAGTGAAGAGCAAAGAAGTTTTCGCGGGTAGCTCACAAGAAGCCTTCCCGCTAAGTGAAGCATGTGCTTAGCACATGACTGGAATGTAAAGAGTCATGATCGATGGTGACAGCTAGTTTCCGCCAAGTGTCTCACGGGTAAGGCTTTCTTGTGAGGTACCCGTGAAACATTCTATTTTACCAATTTGTCATATCTAATGCACAACCCTTGAGAGTGAGAGATTGTTATACCCATAATTCTCTACACAATCCATTGTGGTTTTCCTCAACTCCTACCTCTCCATTTCTAAATCCTTGAGAGTTTGATAGCCCAAACATTTTCTACACCCATCTTGACTGTAAAGTGAGGTTTTGGTGCTGCTAGAAAGCATTGGAAGAAGTCATTTGTTTGGTGGATGCAATCGGACTGAATTGCGTGATCTGGAGAGCTATAGAAGACAAGGCTTGGCAAAGTCAGTTGGTAGCAAGAGCTTGGTGGGCTCAAGTACATGGGGTAGACTAGGCTTGGAGGATTTTTTGTTATTCGTGTACTCCAACTTATTCTCTAGTGGATTGATTTACTGCTTAAAGGGCAGTGGAGAGGTTTTTCGCTGAGTTCTTCGGTTTTCTCTTTGATAACATATCGGCGTGTTATCTTGTGTTTGCATTCTTCTATCCTACTCTTTTAACTTTCATTTTACTGCTGTGATTTGTTGAATATGGCTTAGAGTAGTTATATTGTTTATCCGCTCACATTTACTCTATTCCGCACTTAGTATAAGTTAGAGTAAAATCAACCAAACTATAATATTTAATTTGGGGGGTCTAAACAGCTCTTGTGTTTTCACATATTTTTGAGCTTTCAATTGGTATCAGAGTGGGTACACTTGCTATGGTTTCATTACCTAAGTGTAATCCTAAACCCTGTTTAAGACGGACCAATCTTAATCGCTTAATGCTCCTCCATACTTTGATGGGAGCATTTACACTTTTTGGAAAGTCTGCGTGAGGGCATTTCTATGTTCTATTGATGATAGTGTTTAGGACGCTGTTGAGATAGGATAGACTAGGCTAGAGGCTGCCAAATCCATATGGGATAAGGCAGCTCTTGCGGCAGCTAATACTAATAGCAAGGTTTTAAATGCTATTTTCTGCGGTGTTTTCCCTGATGAATTTCATAGGATTTCTCATGTCACAATTGCCAAGGAAGCATGGAAAATCTTGGAGATGACCTATAAATGCACCAAAAAGGTGAAGGACACCAAGTTGCAAATGCTTACTACATGCTTCAATGAGTTAAAGATGAGTGAAGACGAGTCATTCGACTCCTTTTATGGGAAGCTAAATGAAGTGGTAATTGGGAAATTCAACTTGGGAGAAAAGACGGAGGACTCCAAGATTGTGAGGAAGATTTTACGCTTATTGCCGGAGAGTTTCCATGCAAAGGTCACTGCCATTGAAGAGAGCAAAGACCTTAATGAGATTAAAATTCAAGAACTCATCGGTTTTCTTCAAACTTATGAGCTATCTCTACCATCTCAAAGGAAGAGCAAATCTCTTGCTCTCAAGACAATCAATGAGAGATTGGAAGCTCAAGACTCCTCGGATAAGGACGAGGTTGAAAAGGATGTGGCATACCTTGCCAAGAACTTCTGTAAGTTCCTGAAGTTCAAGAGAGATGGAAAGTCTTTTGAGAATGCCAAATTCTCAAAGTTCAAGAAGGACAAGAAAGACTTCAAGAAGAAGGATTCAAGAGATTCCTCACCATTTGAAATGGTCATGTGTTTTGAGTGCAAAGGGCATGGGCATGGGCATGTGAAGAAAGAATGCCCCACCTTTTTAAAGGCAAAGGGTAAAGTCTTTGCAACTACCCTCAATGACTCAGATGGTTCAAATTTTGATTCGGAAGAAAGTTGTGATGGAGAAGGAAATTACTCCGCATTCATGACCATTGCACCCGTGGACTCATTGGAAGATTTGAGCCTTCTAGTGGAAGAACTTGGTGAGCACACTAAAGTAGAGTTTATGGGAATTGGGGAAGAATCTGATGAAGAAGATGAAGGAACCAAGGAACTGCAAGAGTTGTATAATTCTTTTCTTGAGAAAACTGGAAAGTATGCTAGAGTGGCTAAAGCAGCCATCAGAAAAATGAAGAAAGCTGAATAAGATTACAAGAGCGTACTTGTAAGGTACAAGGAAACGAAGTGTGAAGTTGAGGCGTTGAATGGAGAATTAACTAAGGCCTACTCCAATATCAAGTTTCTTAAGCTTGAAGTGATTCAAGCTAATGCCAAAGTAGAGCATGTTGCCTCTAAGAAATTTGATGAAGTTCTTGCACATCAAAAGCCTTTTTCTAACAAAAGTGGCTTGGGATATTCTGCAGAGAGTAGTTCATGTGCCAATGTGACCAAGAAGATGAAATTTGTTAAATCCAAGGAACCAATGGTAGCAACTCCAAGTGTTGAGAATGCAAAAGTGGAGAACAAGTCAAACGGAACTGCTCAAAAGGTTTTGACAAAACCTCAAAATCCATTTGTGACCAAACCTAAGGTTAAAGGGAAGTCTCTTCCAAAGTCTCAAAGAGGTCCTCAAGTTCAACACTTCTGCCACCATTGTGGAGTTAGAGGACGCACAATACCTAACTGCTATAAACTTTATGCATTAAAGAAAGTGAATTCTTAAAGGCTAAGAGGACAAGGAAAAGGGAATTGGAACTTCAAGTAGCCAAAAGGGCGAGAAGCTAATTCCGGGTTTGGTGATGTGATAAAAATAATTGATACCATCACTTCTTGCTTGGCAAGCTTCAGTCAAAGGTTTGAGAATCACAGCTCTAGTACCCAATCCTCTAGGGATATCACCCCAAACGCATGTGCCGTGTGGGTGAAGAAGGGTACACATGCATAAGCATTTAACCATGTCCATGCATTAATCCTTCCTACATGTGTGACTTCAAATTGGTTGTTTACTTATGTTTTATGCTCTAGCATGTTTCTTTTCAAGTTTGTTTGTACTTGTTGTTTTTGTTAATCTTACTTTACATGTTCTGTTTTTTAGTGTGTTGAAAAATTCAAAAACCCATAAAAATTTGAAAAATCTATAAAAATTTTAATTGCTTGTGTTGTGTATATCACATGTGAGTTTGGCCTAGTACCTTCGTACTAATGGCATAGTGCATTTATGAGCTTAGCTTGTTATGTATACATATCTATCATTGTGGGAAAAATCTTAAAATCTATGTGTGACTATTGTAAATCGATCTTCAAGCTTGTCACGAATGATTGGTCAATAGTTTTGATGGTTTTGATACATGCATAGACTTGTGCCTATATATCTTCCCTCACTTTTTTATGTTTTTGCTTAAAGAGCTCAACAAATGTAAATCTTAAAATGAAAAGAGATAATGAGCTTCAAAAGCCGATGCACATACTAGTATTTGACTAGGAAAAAGGGAAAGTGACTTGTATTAAAATGTATGGTGCCAAAAAAAACAAAGGCTTATTCTCAAAAATAAAATATCAAAAATTTCAGGCACTTATCTCAAAATGATATGTATTGTTCAAAAATGATCAAATGTTATGAATTGTAAAGAAGCCAAATGAAAAGCTTCAAAGTTATGTAATCATTTTCTTGTAGGAGGTTATATATGTTCATTTCTGTAATTGAGATAGACCTCTTGACCTAGTACCAGTTGTGTATGACTTGATTGAATTGATTATTGAAACTTCACTCTAGACTAAGGATTATTCCACATCTGATACTCACACACAACACACAAGACTTATGTTCAATGAATGCTTACTTCATTTGTGTGATTGTACATGATCAAATGTGATGTGTATACTCAAATGCTTATCGATCAAACCCAAAAAGATTTTTGAGTATTTTATATGTTTTTTAAAGTGATTTTATGCTTTTGTGTTTTAATTTTTGTTCAAATTGCATTTTTCATGTTTTTCTTCAAAACTTCTTCAGAGGCATTTTCACCAGAAGCTCACGACTAAGTTCTTCCCACGAAAATGGGTTAAGGCAAAACATGAAAACATAAAATTCAGATAGAGACTTTCGCGACTGTCTCGTGACTATTTCATGAGTAAAGTCTACCCGCGAAAAGTTTTATGCTTCAGACGCATTTTTCGCGTGTAACTTCGCGAGAAGGTAACCCGCAAAAAATGCGTGTTTTTTGTTTTAAAGGGCTGATGTGATAGATTTTCAAACACATCTTATTTTCCCTCTTTTCGCCTCCCTCGTGCCTCTCTCAACCCCAAAACTGATTTTCACTCAAAATCCAACCAATTTCAAGAACAATCACTGCAAAATCATTTCTAAGGTATGTTTTTAACAATTTCTTTTCTCTTTTTCCTTAGATATGCAGAAAAATTTCTAGCTTTTACTTGATTTGAGAATTTTTGAAAAAGGGGTTAGGAACCTTAATTTTTGTCAAACGTTTTTCAATTTCTTGATTGGGCTTTGTCCCATTTGGTTTGTCTGTGATTATTTGGCCCTTTGTGGAAATTTGAACATGTATTTAGGCAGTGTCACCCATGTTCATGCTTTACCCACATGTTATTTACAGTATTGCATATCAAGTGTTTGATAAAATACTCAAGTGGCATTTTGCTATTGTTTTGGACTCCAATGAGTTCCAAATTTTGGGATTTACCTTGATTGAACTTGTTTATCATGTTTTGATTGTAGGTTGTGTGTTTTACACACTTTGAGCCCATTGTATTTAGTCATGCCTTGCACATGCATCACAATGCACACCATATGCACACTTGATGCACACACTTGCACAATTGTCATTTTTTTTTTTTTTGCATTTTAATGATGATTACATGTTTGAGCACTTATACCATGTTCATGTGACACTGTTTTGTTCTTTTTAAGACTTTGTGCTTATTTTTTATGGACTAACTTAACACTAATCAACTCTGTGGTCTTGTTTTGTGGTTTGCACTTGTTTTCTCTATTTTGTGTTTATTTGTGTAGATGTCTCCATTCAAGAAGTCAGCCATGAAAGGAGGCAGTAGCAAAGGAAAAGAACCTGCGATTGATGTTGATAACCTCTCCCCAAAATCAAAGAGGACTCGATCACAGATAGGAGTTTATGATCCCGACAAGTTTAGATCCTATGCTGCATTTCAGGCCTATGAAAGCTATTTTAGAGATGCTCCATTTTTGTTTGAAAGGGTTGTTGACCAGGCTTCTCTTCTTGAAACAAATATCCTTAAATGGTTTGCCACCAAGGATTGGAACTACCTTCATACCAACCTTGATGATGCATACGAGAACATGGTGAAAGAGTTCTATGCAAATGCCATTGCTGATGGGGATGAGCACAAATGTTGGGTTAGAGGAAAGAGTTTCAGAGTAACACCTATTTATCTAGCAGACATCTTACGCATCAACCAGTTGATGTTTCCAAAGCCACTGGTATATGACGACTTGAATCCGGAAGAGGAAGTTCTTTGAGAAGCCTTAGGAGATAACTTGGAGTTCTCATCCAATGGGAAATCAGTAAGTGTGGAATCCCTATCTCCCGAAATGAGGCTACTCACAACGATCATGTTTCACAACCTCTACCCTTTATCAAGCATTGGGTACATGAATCTCAGTCAAGCTTTATTCCTTCACCATCTAATCACTGAAGAAAAGATTGATGTTTGCTCTCACATTTCCCACATCTTGACCAAAACAGCTAAAAAGACTACTTCAAGGAACCGCCTTTCCTTCTGCCGCCTTATCTCAAAAATTTTGAAACTCAAAGGTGTGCATCCTTCAGAAGATAAGTACCATATCCACAGCCAAGTCCAATAAACATCCGCACTCTCAATGCCAGTATAGGTCACACCAGAAAGAGCACCAAGCAAGAAAGCCATGCTCCTCAAGGTAGTTCAAGCTCAAGCTCACATACCTATGATGAAAAGTTAGACAACATCATGGCCACTATCCAAGAGATCAACACTAAAATATTCGGACTAGCTACCATTATGCACTCCTAACACATCGCTTTGACATAAAGTTCACATCTCTCCAGACTCAATTGGACCAAATACACAGGAAGCTAGTGGAACATGGAGACTAGCTATTCCATGACAAAAAGGAGAGATGGTTATTGATAGAGGGAGTGTAGTGATAGGGGGAGAAAGAGCTAGACTGGAAGGGGAGCATTTGATCAAGTCCAAGAGAGCAAGAAAATCCTGTTAAAGCTTATCATTAGACATTATGTTTCACATTAAATGTTGATATTTTCATTGCCTTCTTTTAAAGCTTTAAGTACATTGGTTTTATATTAGTTTATTATTCAATACTTTGTTTATATCATTGCTTTGTAGCATTTTTTTAGTACTTGTAGACGTTGTTATATTATCTTGAGTACTACACACTTGTGCCATTGTTGGATCTTGTATCCTTTATGCAAATATGAAAGTTCAAAAAACGTGTAAAACACCTTTGAACGTTTGGACCCCCAATTACAAAATTACCAATTCAAGCATTATATCAAATAGTTAATGTGTGGAACATGTTAACAAGCTTACAACAGAATTGATAAACAATCTAAGCCAACTATAAACACATCCACAGCAGTAAATATAAGGCAAAGATAAAGGAAGGAAAGATGCAAACACACGGATAACACATGATGTGTTATCAAAGAGGAAATCGAAGTCCTCGGCGTAAAACCTCTCCACCGCCCTCCAAGCGGTAAATAATCCATTAAAGAATGTAGTTGGGATACATGAATAGCAGAAGACCCTCCAGGCCTAATCTACCCAAGTACCTAAGCCCTCCAAGCTTCTTGCTCCAACGAGGTTACGCTGAACCTATTTCTTCTTTAGCTTCCCGGATTTCGCTACTATATCATAGCATCAACCAATGTATATTGGTTCCTTCCAAACTACTTCCCTTAGCACCAAATGAACCTTCTCATAGACGTAGGTGTGGTGAGATAAGAATTTGGTCAATGGCCTCTTAAGGATGTGACAATGGAGAGGAAGAGAGTAGAGGAATTTAAAGAGTCTCTAAGGTAAAGATTGGGGATGAGGCAATCTTGTTTTTCTCTAGGATTTCTCTCACAAAAATTCTCTCTAGAAGCGCTATCAATTTAGTGGGTATAAGGGTCTATATATAGTGGTGTGTGTTTGGAAAATGAAGAGTCATTTTTTGCCAAACAGGGCTGATTGGCAGCTTGACTTCGCAGCTTGTCCAAGTCGTGAGTTCAAGTCGCGACGTAATGGCCTGGCCAGCCTGGAACTTTTGTCCTGTAGTGCGACAGCTAGCGCGACCCTTCAGCTTCCCTGTGTGCATCTCACGTGCCAGCATTTGGCGGCTTGTAAGCCACGAGTTAGCCGTGAAACTCTGCCTTCTTGCACATTCTTGATCTTTTCTTTACATCTTCTCACACACTATCCTTACAATGATCCCACCTAAATACAGGGTTACTAAGTGCTTAAATTACAAGCAAATTGGCACGGAATAAAGCCAACAAGATGGCTAATAAATTTCAACCTTACATTCTCCCCCTTTGGCTATTCCGTGACAAAACCCTAAAACAAACTCTAGACTTAACACGTGAGTTGGGAACAGTTGGAAAACTCACTCACGCCTAACTTTAGAATCTGTGAAGCTTTAGAACCATAAGAAAAAGAACTCTTGAAACATAACAACATAATAAGTTCATTGTATGCAGAAAAACTTGTAATGCAAATGGAGCAAGCATAATGTGATCAAGCACAATGGAGTAAAGCAATAAACCATGGCAAGACCAAAACATGCAATCACTATAACCAAGTGATCACAATGCTCATTCACACTTGGAATGAACATCCGGACATTCAAGTTGACTAACTCAAGGCAAATCACTTGAATGACCAACACTCAACCAATGCACAAAACAGAAAGTATGTGCATCTAGGAAAAATCCTACACGGGTACAAGAGTGACAGTACTTAAAAAGGAATGCATTGCATTAAGTTTAGAAGTACTAATTTAACAAAGCACAAAGGCTGCATAAAGCATGGCACAAACCACAAAGGCCTACAGGAGTGCATAAACAAACCCTTAAAGCTTACATAAGCAACATGGGTACAAACAATCTTAACAGAACAGAACATATTCAGCTGAATAATATCAACAGTATAAACATAAACCAAACATTCAGGAGTTATGAGTTTAAACCAATAAAAACAACAACAGTGTATCAAACCTATAATAACAGAAGTTATCCAAGCATAGTATCAAAATTATAAACAAAATAACATATAGTAATGAAACTCCCCCTCAAAGCAGGCACTCCCCCTCAAAAACTGATTTTGGTTAGTGTGAATGCTGTCAAACTTGGCTGAAAGTACATCTAGCTAGTATTGCATTGCTGTCATCCTTTCAGTATGCTGATTCTGAACTTCTCGAAGTCCATCAAGTCTTTCCAGGATAATCTGGAAAGCATCCAGAGGTACAGCTGATGAAGTGGAAGTCCTGCTCCTCTTGACTCTTCTTCTTAGTGTGGAAGATGGTACTGCAGCCTTTGCTTCAGTTTCCATAGGAACCCCTTCTTCTTGTACATCCTCCTCTTCTTCTCCTGAAAGATGACTTTGGATCCTTGTGAGGGTAAACTTGTTAATGGCTGATAGTGGAGGCAAATGACTGATATCCTGAGGGATTGTTGATGATGCCATAAAACACTACCTTGAAAAATTGTCCATATGGCTCGTCTACAGAAAAAAGAAGGATGGCACAGCCAAGATTGTCACGTCCGTCCTTTGGGACGGACGAACAAGGTCTCGTCCGTCCCAAAGGACGGACGAGGAAGGCATGGCCATGCTAAGGCACTTCCACCCCTAAATAGGGATAGACGAGCCAAGCATTTGTGACTTAACCAATAAATCAAAACCTCCATCATTCGCAGTGAGACACCGATTCAGGTGAAGCAACATCTACGGAAGTTATGGAAGTTACCTCCGATTTTGGTGAACTCCTTGACAATAGGAAAGGTTATCAGAGAAAATAACCGTTCCATACACTATATAAACACAATTCTGCGTAGAGGTAAAGGATTCTGATTTTTTCATTTTTGAGAGGAAGGAGAAAAACACTTAGATATTTTTTCCTCTATTCCAGCCTTCTAACTTCATCATCGGAGGGTCATAGACCGGCCTCCACCGGTCTTTACTCTGATTGGTTTTGGTTTTACAGGATTCAACTCTCAAGATCATTGAAGTCTGAAGATTTCCAACCCACTGATTTTCTTGAGTTATCAATTGTAACACCCTTTTCTCTGAAAATCCTCATGAGAAGACTGGGAAATATCAGCTTGGGTCTGGAGGTGGATCTAGTCTCATCCACTATAGTATCAAAGATGTGAGAACTGATGTCAATGAATGTTTTCTCCTTAAGTTTCATAAGAAAGATAGCTCTGGCATTTGTTAGTGTAGTCATCTTCCTTATAGGGTACAGGTTGTACATCATAATGGTGGTCAAACACCTCATGTCTTTAGGAAAATCAGAAGTGTTGAGATATCTCTTTTCTATTACCCCACCAATTCTTTTTTGGACAGTTTCTAGAGAAAGCATTCTGTCCTTATAGTTAGTGAATTCATAATCCTCCAATCCTTCTAGCCCTAAAACTTTATCAATATCACGTGCATCTAAGGTAAATTCCTTTCGTCTCACCCAACAACTCAACTCTTCCTCCCTTATCACTGCATTTGCATAGAATTCTCTGATTAGAGGGTCACAAACAGGGGGAAGATCACTCATCAATTTTTCCCAACCTTTACCCTCAAAACACTCTGGAATGAATGTATCCTTCAATTCCCTGAAATCTACAAATCTCTCCTGAATTATTGTTCCTTTTGAAAAGGAATCCCTATATCTCTCAAAGTGTTTAATAGACCTAAATAGGTTAGGGTCCATTTTCAGTCTCTTGTCAGATTTCTGAGTGGCAGTCTTCTTCTTTGTGGGAGTAGGAGGCATTCGTAAACACGCAGAAAAGGCCACAACAAAAGCAACAACACAATATGTAGAAGTGTACACATGTTAGTAACAACATAGTTACAAATACAATAACAGAGAGTGTCAAGCCAACTCACAAGCCAAGAACAGTTAATAACCAGAGATTTGAAGAACAAGTCAACCAAGATCATAGATGCAGACTGGAGCACTAAATAATAGAAAGGACAATGTAAACCACTATCTGACAGATGAAGGCATGACAAAATGAGTATGACAGATGCAAGATAACCCTAAAGACAACACCAAACTCATGATATGATGACCCAAAAAAAATCCAAGCCACATAATCCAAAACTTCAAACAAACTGAAATGCCTCATTCTCATCCATAGTAAAACATAGAAACTCCCAAACTCATAAGCCTAATGAGAGTAAAAAGTAACAAATAACATTACTCATAACAAATACTAGAGTAATGAAGCAAAGACATGATATAAAACATATTCAACAACAATAGAAAATAGCCTCAATCAAACAACCCCAAACTTCTGATAAAACCCTTGTTCGTACACTTCAAAAACCCAATCCAACATCAAAACACACAGATTTAAGAATTTAACAGTAAAATCTAGAAAAGTGAAGTGAAAACAAGAAAACCCATGCCTTTTTCTTGGAATTTGATGCAGACATAATGCAAAAATGGAATCTTTTTTAGTGAGATACGGAGTGTTTGAGTGAGAGAAATGAAGAAGACAATGAACAATCACTGAAATTCGAGGGAAAAAATGAAAAGTTTTTAAAAACTGACTTTAAAACGCAAAACACGCGTTTTTCACGATTGGAACAAGTCGCCAGGGTAAGCCGCGAAATACTGTGAAACAAAGATTCTTGAGAAATCTTCTAAGTGTTTTTCACGACTAGAAGATCTACCCGCGAGGAAGTCGCGAGATGAGCCGCGAAAATCTCTGTATGTCCCTCACGACTGGACCTTCCACCCACGAACAACTCGCCACACTAAGCCGCGAAACAAGCAACAACTCAAATTTTGAAAAAAATTTCTAAGTCTTTTTCGCGACTAGGGTGCTAACCCGCCAGTGACTCGCGAAAACTCTCGGAGTGAGCTTCGCAACTGGAGCATGTGACTGGACCAACCTGCGACTTAGTCGCCAAAACAGGGCAACACTGTTTTTGAAATTTTTGACAATTTTGTAGAAACAAAACATTTTCCAAAAACAAACTAAAACACTTAAAAATCTTTTTGAGTTTGATTAACAAGGATTGAGTATGTGAAAAAACATTTAATCAAGTACAATCACACAAATGAATATAACATTTATTGAACATAGACTTGTGTGTTGTGTGTGGATATCAAAAATGAGATAGTCCTTAGTCTAATGTGAAGTTTCAATGATCAATTCAATCAAGGTATACACAACTAGTACTAGATAATGTGACCTATCTCAATTATAGAAACATGCATATATGACCTCCCACAAGCACTTGATAATAATTCTTTGAAACTTTTCATTTGGCTCCATATTCAACATATCATTTGCATTTTTGAGCAAAGAGAGTCTTATTGAGAGATAGATTCTTGAAATTTTTTATATTTCAATTGATGAATTAGCCTTTGGCTTTTTGGGCAACAAACATTTCAATTTGGTCGCTTTCCCTTTTTCCTAGTCGAATACTAGTATGTGCGATAGGATTTTGCAGCTCTATATCTCTTTTCATTTGGAGATTTACATTTAGAGAGCTCTTTTAAGCATAAAAATAAAAGTGGGAAGATATATAGGCATGAGTCTATGCATGTCTCAAGATCAACAAAATCATTCACTAATTATTCATGACAAGGTTAAAGATCTATTTACAACAGTCACATAGATTTCAGAATTTCTTCCACATTGATATGAGTGCATGAGAGACAAGCTAAGCTCATTAAATGCATAAAGCCATTAGTACAAAGGTACAAGGCAAAACATGCTTTGAGACAAAACTCAACAAAGCCGATCAAACTTTTTGGATTTTCTAATTTTTATGTATTTTTGGATTTTTGACACAAAAGCAGTAAAAGGTTGATCAAAAGCATAACAAAAATGTAAAAACATTTGAACCAAAGACAAAAACACAGAAAATAACAACCTAAAAGCTAGCAAGAAGCACACAACCAAGTATAATCACAAACATGGGAAGTATTGATGCATGGACATGTTGTAATGTTTATGCATGAGTACCTTTCATCACCCACACGTCACGTGCGTTTGGGTTGATATCCTTAACGGATTAGGTATGAGAATTAGGACTATCAAACCTTCGTGTGAAGCTTTCCAGACAATTGGTGAAGGCACCGATCATCTTTATCACGCTGGATCACGGTTTTGACTTCTTGGTCGTGCATCACCCCAAGACCTCATGTCATTTCTTCTTCCTCGTGATCGAGGTGTACTTGCATTGTTGTCTGCTCTTAGCTTTTGACAGTTGGGTCTGGTATGTCCTTGTAATTCGTAATAGTGACAAACATATTCCATTCTAGGACCCTGTTGTGATCTTGGAACTGATCTCCCTCTAGCTCCATATCTGGATTCTGATTGATTACGGGACTTATTTATCACTTGTTGATCAGCCACATTCTTCTTCTTCTCAACCTTAATTTTCTCAGGACTGGACCTATCCACAGTCGTCTCCTTAGCCATCACAAACTTCACTTCTTTTGTGACCTTGGCTGACGAACTACTTCCTCTGGTGTATCCTAACCCAGACTTATCTGAGGCAATTTTTTGAGATGAAATAACATCATCTAATTTCCTGGAAGAGACCCTATCTATCTTGGCATGAGCTTGCACTACCTCTTGCTCAAGAAATCTCACCTTTGTGTAAGCTTCTGATAGCTCACCATTAAAGGCTTCAATCTCACACTTTGCCTCCTTGTATCTGACCAGCAAGCTTTTGTAATTTTCCTCAGCTCTCTTCATTTTCTTTACAGCTGCCTTGCCACCTTGGTGTACTCACTTGATTTTTCAAGAAGTAAGGTGTAATTCTTTTGAAGACTAGATGTATCTTCTTCTTTTTCAGCCTCTGATTCTTCAACAATCCCAATAGACTCCGAATCAGAATATTCGCCATGTTCCTTCACAAGTGAACCCAAATCATCCGAGGATTCCACATGTGCAATGGTCATGAATGCGGAGTAGTTTCCTTCTCCGTCACAACTATCTTCAGAGTCAGACTTTGATGAATCAGTATCACTTAAGGTAGTGGCATAGACCTTTCCTTTTGACTTTAAGTAATTAGGACATTCCTTTTTGAAGTGTCCATGTCCATTACACTCGAAGCACACAACGTCTGCAGGAGATTGATAATCCTTCCCTTCACTTTTCTTAAAGTCTTTCCTATCACCTCTTGAGGATGGAAACTTCCCTCCGTTGAATGGTTTCCCACTGTTCTTCATCTTTAGAAATTTTCTGAAGTTTTTCGCAAGATACGCTACTTCCCTCTCCACTCCTTCTTCTTCAGAAGGATCATCCATTCTTTCAGTGACGATTTTAAGAGCAAGCGATTTACTCGTCTTGTGGGAAGGCACTCCCAGTTCATATGTTTGGAAAGACCCAATCAGCTCATGAATTTTGATCTCATCCAAGTCTTTGCTCTTTTCTATGGCTGTGACTTTTGCTCGAAAACTCTCCAGTAAGGACCTTAAATCTTTCTCACCACTGTAGTATCCTCAATCTTCTCACCAAGATTGAGCTTAGCAATAACAATTTCATTGAGCTTCCCATAGAATGAATCAAACGATTCATCTTCACCCATCTTGAACTCTTTAAACTTGGTGGTAAGCATTTGGAGCTTTGTGTCCTTCACCTTCTTAGTCCCCTCATATGTAGTCTCCAAAATCTCTCAAGTTTCCTTGGCTATCGTCTTATGAAAGATCCTATGGAATTCATCAGGAGACACACCACAAAAAATAGCATTTAACGCTTTACTATTAGCATTAGCTGCTGCAAGAGCTACCTTATCCCAGGTGGATTTTTCAGCCTCCGGCCTAGTCCAACCTATTTCAACCGCATCCCACACAGTGTCATCAATAGAGCATAGAAATGCCCTCATTCTAACTTTCCAGAAGGCATAATTGTTACCATCAAAAAATGGTGGAACATTTAAGGATTGAGACCTATCCATCTCAACAAGGGTCAAGGATCACACTCAGGTATTTAAACCACAACAAGTGTACCCGCTCTGATACCAATTAAAAGTTCAAAAAACGTGTAAAACACCTTTGAATGTTTGGACCCCCAATTACAAAATTACCAATTCAAGCTTTATATCAAACAGTTAATGTGCGAAACATGATAACAAGCTTACAACAGAATTGATAAACAATTTAAGTCAAATATAAACACATCCACAGTAGTAAATATAAGGCAAAGATAAAGGAAGGAAAGATGCAAACACACGGACAACACACGATATGTTATCGAAGAGGAAACCGAAGTTCTCAATGTAAAACCTCTCTGCCGCCCTCCAAGCGGTAAATAATCCACTAAAGAATGTAGTTGGGATACATGAATAGTAGAAGACCTTCCAAGCCTAATCTACCTAAGTACCTAAACCTTCTAAGCTTCTTGCTCTAACGAGGTTACGCTGAACCTATTTCTTCTTTAGCTTCCCGGATTTCGCTACTATACCATAGCATCAACCAATGTATATTGGTTCCTTCCAAACTGCTTCTCTTAGCACCAAATGAACCTTCTCACAAACGTGGGTGTGGTGAGATAAGGATTTGGTCAATGGCCTCTCAAGGATGTGACAATGAAGAGGAAAAGAGTAGAGGAATTTGAAGAGTCTATAAGGTAAAGATTGGGGATGAGGCAATCTTGTTTTTCTCTAGGGTTTCTCTCGTAAAAATTCTCTCTAGAAGCTCTATCAATTTAGTGGGTATAAGGGTCTATATATAGTGGTGTGTGTTTGGAATACGAAGAGTCAGTTTTTGCCAAACAGGGCTGATTGGCGGATTGACTTCGCGGCTTGTCCAAGTCGCGAGTTTAAGTCACGACGTAACGGCCTGGCCAGCCTGGAACTTTTGTCCTATAGTGCGACAGCTGGCGCGACCCTTCAGCCTCCCTATATGCATCTCACGTGCCAGCATTTGGCGGCTTGCAAGCCGCGAGTTAGCTGCGAGTCCTAGCCGTGAAACTCTGCCTTCTTGCACATACTTGAGCTTTTCTTCACATCTTCTCACACACTACCCTTACAATGATCCTACCTAAATACATGGTTACTAAGTGCTTAAATTACAAGCAAATTGGCACGGAATAAAGCCAACAAGATGGCTGATAAATTTCAACCTTACAAAATACTTCATGTATTTAGCATTGGTTGTGTGTTTGACATCCAATTGATATTTGCATTGCTCTTAATTGCATTGTGTGTCCAGAGGATCATTTACTAGCTAAATGTTCAATGTAGTCATTCTTTAATTACTGTTCCTGTTTGATCAAAATATGCTTAATTGGTTATATAGTGTCAATTACCTTGATCGCATTTACTTACTCATATACATATTGTGTATTCAACTTGTCGTAAGCTTAATGAAAGTTTTGTTTGTGTGCGAGTGTTTCAAGTTACAGGTATATACAAGCAAGTGCTTTACAACTTCTAGTTTAGGTGTGAGTGAGTTTTACTACTGTTCCCAAACTCACGTTTAAGTCTAGAGCCTGTTTTAGGGGTTTTGTCACGGAATAACCAAAGGGGGAGATTGTAAAGTTGTGATTTACAACTATTTTGTGTTGGCTTTAATTCCATGCCAAATTTGATTGTAATTATGTTCAATTATATGTACCCTGTATTTTATGTGAGATTTTTTTGTAAGGGTTATGTGCGAGAGAATGTGAAGACTTAAGGCAAAGTGAAGAGCAAAGAAGTTTTTGCGAGTAGCTTGCAAGAAGCCTTCCCACGAAGTGAAGCATGTGCTCAGCACATGACAGATGGTGACATCTGGTTTTTGTGAGTGTTTTGCGGGTAAGGCCTTCCTGCGAGATACCCGCGAAACATTTTGTTTTGCCAATTTGTCATATCTAATACACCTTGTCCTTAACCACACTATACATACCCACATTACCCATAGATGTTAAGGTGTGCTTTCAGAGAGAAAAACCCTAGCCACAACTCTTATGAGTGAGAGATTGTTATACTCACAATTCTCTACACAATCCAGTGTGGTTTTCCTGAACTCCTACCTCTCCATTTCCAAATCCTTAAGAGGTTGATAGCCTAAACACTTTCTACACCCATCCTGAGTGTAAAGTGAGGTTTTGGTGCTGCTAGAAAGCATTGGAAGAAGTCATTTGTTTGGTGGATGCAATCGTGCTGAATTACGTGATTCGGAGAGCTAGAGAAGACAAAGCTTGGCAAAGTCAGTTGGTAGCAAGAGCTTGGAGGGCTCAAGTATGGGGTAAACTAGGTTTAGAGGGTCTTTTGTTATTCGTGCAGTCCAACTTATTCTCTAGTGGATCGATTTACTGCTTGGAAGGCGGCGGATAGGTTTTTCGCCGACTTCTTTGGTTTCCTCTTCGATAACACATCGACGTGTTATCTTGTGTTTGCATTCTTCTTTCCTACTCTTTTAGCTTTCATTTTATTGTTGTGATTTGTTGAATATGGCTTAGAGTAGTTATATTGTTTATCCGCTCGCATTTACTCTATTCCACACTTAGTTTAAGTTAGAGTAAAATCAACCGAGCCGTAATATTTAATTTGAGGGTCTAAACAGCTCTTGTGTTTTCACACATTTTCGAGCTTTCACAATATATATATATATATATGAGATAGAATAACAATCATATTTATTATCTCATTATATATTCAATATCCTTTCAAATTTTTTTTTTTTAAAATCCTAATTTATGGTGGTGGCGACGTCATGTTCATGATTGGTGTTAATGGTGTTGATGATTGGTGCCAGTGGAAGTTGGTGGTGGTGTTGGGACATATGGATTTTTTATTTTTATTTTAGGCAGGTGAAATAAGAAAAATGAATAAAATAAGGAATTAATTTAATAGGAGTACATATGGAAAGTTATAATTTGTGGAGCATAGAAAATGGGATAATCAAAATTTAATTAACAAAGACCGTAATATAAGAATGCGTGTCAACCAAAGACTAAGGGCACGTTTGGTAGACTGTAATAGACACTGTAATGTAATAAATATTCATATGGCATGACTATTCGGTTATTTGGTTATGTTTTTATTACAATGAATTGTTATTCTTTATGAATAGCTATTCTTCAAAATGAGGAATAATTATTCCTTATCGAAAGTACTGAATATCTATTTCTTCACCTTATGTAATAACTTTTTAAAAACATTTTCCTAAAAAGCCATTAGTTGCCACATTTTCAAAAGGAAAGAAAACAAATTTTCCTTCTTGTTAATTATTAGCTCTGTTTTGAACACCCTAAAATAAGTGTATTTTAGGAAATTTAACTTAAAAATGATTTAATTACACATTCATTTTATACTCTACTAAATTGTGGATGCATATTCAAGATTCTATTCCTAAATGATCATCAAACTAATAAATAGTAATACTTATTACATTCCAACTTAATGTATTCCTTGTAATACTTATTCCTATTCTCATGTAATAATCATTACAGTATACCAAACATATCCTAAGGGTGTAACTATAATCCATGCAATGAATCACACCCAGCCATAGGTACAGCAATAAAACACTCAAGTCGGATGAATTTTTCGCCAAAGCATGACGATCCAATATCCTAACCGATATATTTTGGTTTCAATGTTTGGAACCTATTGTCGGCCGCTTGACATTTTAAAATTGGCAAATTGACTGGATTTTTGAGCACTCTTACTATAAAACAAAAGATTATATGACAAATTAGTCGGTTGCCAGTGCGATGTAGGAAAAAAATTAATATAATATAACTTTTGTTTTTTAGATAATTTAAATATGAAAATTTATAATTATGGTAGTTATTAACTGTCATATATTACTATTTTATTTGTATATAGAACTAAATATTCTATTATTAATTTATTAGGCAACTATTATAATTATATTTGTATTAAAAAATATAATGATGTATCAAAAATCTAATAGTGAGTTCTAGTATAGAATCAAAATTATATTAAATTAATTAATTATACACACACACACACACACACACACACACACACATATATATATATTAAAATAATGGAGTATAAAATTGTGGTTTCAAAACTTATTTGCAACAATATTACGAGATTAACTAAAAGTCAAATGTTTTCAATTTTATACGTATATAGATATATATTCTAGTCAGTATTTGTGTGAATATAAAATTTAATAATTCTTTTAATTATTAATAAACAATTATAATAATTGTGTTTGTATCTACTATCTACAACTATGTATTCTACTAATATATATATATATATATATAAAATAAAAGTTGGACTTAGTCAAGTGGATGTTATGTTTTACTGCAGGAAAATTCTTAGATACTTCCGAAGTATGGAGAAACTGTACTCTCTTATCTCACATTTGTGATGCACTCTACCATGAATTTAATGAGTGGACTTTAGTATGAATGTGAGATGAGGGAGCACTATTCTTCGTGCTCCGAAAGTACCTAACAATTACTCTTTATTGCCAAGTGACACCAAATTGTAACGACTTTTTAGATAAAAACAATAGCTTAATTATTCTTATCAACTTCTTCACTTTATAAATTCTTTGGATAAACATCTTATAAAAGTAAAGGAAAAATAATCTTTAGATAACCGTACAAATTTAATAGTTGATATTAACTTTTATTTATTTTTTTAAATTTTTTTATACAAGATAGAATTTCTACTCTAACATAATCTAAATGTATATGTGTGTGAAGCTTTCTCTTGGAAATTTGAATCTCACACTCTTATCTAATTAATTTCAAGGCTGATATAAATACGATTTTAATTCATTTTATGCGATTAATTTTTTTTCTTGAACTTCTATGTGATTTTCATTTGTCTTTTTATGGAGAAGGTTGTTTTAAGATCTTCGGTTGTGGATTTTTTATTTTTTAAATAATCATATACACACACATATCGGTAAATATGCATATGCATGTATGTATTTAGTTTTTGTGTGATTGCACAAGTTTCTTTATTGAATATTTGATAGTTTGTGGTGTATGCAATATATTGTGAGATGGGGAAGGGATTTGTTCCCTTTGCTGCTTGAAGAGTTCAAGGTGATTAAGCAAATTGGTGTTATTGGCCGGTTTTCGCGGCTGAGTAATTTGCTACTCTTATTACCCATTTAAAAAAAAAAAAAAATTACTACTCTTATTCAATATTTCTTATGAAAGTGCTACTTGAGTGGATTTATGAGATGGGTTTGTTTAGTGCTCATTGGGTGCGTTTGTAGAAGAATGTCATATTGTTTGTAAAATTGTTGTAAGTACTAAAAAGGAAGAAAGTGCGAATCTTTGTTAAAATTTTGATTAGTAGAATTTGTGATTGCAACAGAGAGGAGGTGAGCGAAGGTGGGGGAGATTAGAAGATTTTCCCACTAGGTTATGAGAAATCATATTTATTAATAAGTGAGTCATCGATATATTTTTATTGGATATGAATTTTGACAAATCCATAATTAAATTATTTTTTCTTTTTATATACTTAATGCTTGCGAAATTTCTAGAAGATTAAGATCAATAGTTATGTTATCAATCAAATGTTTAAATTTTGCATTAAAAACAAGTTTATTGATTGAATAGTAAAATAAAATCCAATTTGCATGAAATTTGACATGCATGGTAAGAATATAAATATATATATATATATATGCAATCTAAAGATATGATTTTTAAAATATGTAACCATATAATTTTTTTTGAGAAATCCTATGTCCATGGCATTTCACTACAAATCTTAAGTGGTAGGTTGTTATTGACCGTTACAAGTGGGCAAAAAAGTAATTTACGTTGTAGATTCAAATTAGAATCAATAACAATTTACCACCTATGATTTGTTGTGAAAATATTGTAGACATAACACTTCTCTAATTTTTTTTAGTGGGAGTTATAGCAAAACTTTTCCTCGTCATTGTTATAATTTGTGAGTTTGTTAAAACTGTTTATATGAAGATAAATAATATGAGTTATTTTACACAAGATTTCTTTTATTGACTATTGGTTATTGCTTTCTTATTATTTAAGCTTCTTTCTTTTTCTGTCAGTATTTTATATGATAGAAGATCCTCTTCTTTTCTCATTATTTTATTTCATTTTTTGAGAAACAGATAGAAGATCTTCTATCACTTTTTATTTGAGAAGAATCTTCTATCACTTAAGATATTTGTTTATCTATTTATAATCTATATATAATTATATACTATACTATATAATAAAACTTATTGATGAGTCCAGAAAATATATCAAAATTGTCATATTACATTGACGAAGCAAATATGCGTTACTCATTCATGGCGCATTTATGCCAAAGAGTAACAGACTGAGAAACAGTAACAAAGAAGCTATGCACATCAAAATGCTGGTTTGTAATGCACTAGCCGTTGCAAATAAATGCAAAGATCCATTACCCATTAAAGCAAAGATGACTATAAAATGAAAGAAGAATGAAGCAAAGAGGTACACACAATTATCATCCTAAAAACCACTCTCAAGTCGAATTCTCTCACAATACACTTCAAGTGAATTCTTTTTTGATTTAATCATCGGAGAGTTGTTGACAAACACTACATCAGTGTATTCCTTTGTTTTATCTTGAGCCTTATTGTAGGTTTCTATTAGAGACAGATCTATCCTCGATGTCCATCAACATTGACGAGGAACTTAACTGCTGATTTTTTTTGCATTATCAACTTGGCGTCATCTGTGGGGAACGTTAATTAGTTAAGCCATTCTCCAACTTACAAAAGTGATTCCCATAGTGCAAGATGGACCCAATGCAGGCAGCACAATAGATTCAAGCTTTCATAGCCAACATAGTTGAGTTAACACGCCAGAATGAAAACTTAGAAGGGCCGCTGAGTCCCAGAATGAGAAGTGACAACGAATTACTGAAAATCAAAATGAAAAGGAGTAGCATCCAAGCATTGAGGAAAACCATAATGAAGAAGGGTCAAATAGCCATGCCAATAGGAGAACAAGGGTGTTAGAAGAGAACTCATCCAGATTGGAAAGCGAGCTCTATAACATGACGAGGGAAATGAACGAGCTCAGAAGTGCAGTAAAAGAAAAAGCCTTAAAGAACTTAGACGGAATGATCCAGAGAATAGATTCACCATTCACCACTAAACTGTTGAATCATCCTCTCTCACAATGTTAAGACATATGTGATTCACTTGTTAGGAACATTTATCATTACTTTACGTAATTAGCTAATTCTTTGACAAAACACACTTTACTTGTATTTGGGTAGATCTAGGATGTGTTTAATACTTCAAAGAACAAGAGTTCAAGTCTAGTATTGAAGCCATACAAATCTGTCCAAGAAACAAGTAAAGAAGTGTTGATTCATTAAAGCTCGACAGCTGCTCGACAGATAGCTATCTATCGAGGTTTAATAAGGCTTGACAAATACTATCTTTCAAGGTATCTATCGAGAATTACGAAAATCAGTTTTTCAAATCTGACTTTTGGCCCATGCTTATGTATTTGTGTAGAGTTTCTTTTCTTACAACCCTAGACATATATAAGAATTATTTTAGAGGTTATCACATAAGAGAATACAAGAAGAACACATGAAAAAGGTGACTGTTGCCTTATTCTCTCTAAAAGAAGCTACTGCGTCTTTGTGCCTTAGGGTTTTGTAACTAAGTTCTTCTTGATCTTCATTGCTGATAAAGTGAAGAACTTTGCAGCCAACATCTTCTTCAAGTTGATGTGTTAGTCACGTACTAGGAGCTGTGCATCATTGGTTAGTTATGTATTAGGATCCGTGCAAAAAGGGTGGCGTTCATATATTGAAGAGTTTAGAGGTTCTGAAGCGGTAGAAGATTTCTACTGTAAGTTCATCTACGGGGATTGTAGAGTTTAGGGACAAAGGTTTTGTATTAGATCTAAAACTTCTCTTTACTATAGTGGATTGCTTTTCGGGATAGTTTCCTCCCAGGTTTTTTACTGTGAAATTAGTTTGTTTCAAATTAGACTGTTTCATTAGTTTTCCTAGGTTATCATATCTTGTTTTATTTAATTTTCTACTATGCATGATTTTGACATGATATTGATGTTTGTTTGTTTTAACAAGTTTTATTCATAATAAATCTAATTAACAACTTGGATTTAAAACTTCTTAATTTTATCAACCGAGGTCTAAATTTCCCAACAAGTGGTATCAGAGTGGGTACACTCTAATTGGATTAATTTCTTGAGTGTGATCCTTGACCCCTGGGATCGTAGACAATCTCTTTTGATTCCTCATTTATTTGATGGAGCTAATTATGCGTATTGGAAAGTTCGTATGAAAGTTTTTTTGTAAGCTCTAGGTGAACCGGTATGACAAGTTGTTGAAATTAGCTGGATTAAGCTAAAAGAAGCACCAGTGGATTAGGATGATGCAACAATCATAGCAGCAAAATTTCAACAGTAGAGCCTTGAATGTTTTGTTTTGTAGGGTGACCAATGAGGAATTCAAGAAAATATCATCTACGGAAGTTGCCAAGGAAGCATGGATCATTCTTGAAACCACCTATGAAGGTACCAAGGCAGTAAAGACTGTAAAGCTTTAATGACTCACTAGCAGTTTTGAAGATGTTGAAAAATTTAGACCCTGGTTGATAGAATTAACAAGTTTTAAATCCAAGTTATTAATTAGATTTATTACGAATAAAACTTGTTAAAATAAACAAACATCAATATCATGTCAAAATCATGTATCGATAAAAATAAATAAGATAAGATATGATAACCCAAGAAAACCAATGAAACAAACTAGTTTCACAGTAAAAAATCTAGGGGGAAACCTTCCTGAAAAGCAATCTACTATAGTAAAGATAAGTTTTAGATCTAGTATAAAACTTTTGCCCCTAGACTTTACAATCTCCGTAGATAAATTCACAACAGAAACCTTCTACCACTTCAGAACCTCTGAACTCTTCAATATATGAATACCACCCTTTGATGTTGCACAGATCCCAATACGTGACTAACTCTTTTGCACGAATCCCAGTATGTGACTCACTCAATCACCAGCTAGAAGAAGATGTTGGCTGCAAAGTTCTTCATTTCATCAATAATAAAGATCAAGAAGCACTTGGTTACAAAATCCTAAGGCACAAAGATGTAGTAGCTTCTTTCAGGGAGAGTAAGGCATTGGTCACCTTTTGCATATGTTCTCCCTTGTATTCTCTTATATGACAGCCTCTAACATAAGCCTTATATAGGTCTAGGGTTGTGAGAAAAGAAACCCTACACAAACACATAAGCTTGGCCCAAAAATAAGACCTGAAAATTATGATTTTTGTAACCTCAATAGATAGTATCTATCAAGCCTCATTAAACCTCGATAGATAGCTAGGTGTTGAGGAGGTGTCAAGAAGCTGTAAAAGGGGCAGGAGCTTTCTCGATCGATCCACCAGCTGTCGAGAAGGTGTCGAGATTGTGATAAGAAACACCTTAAGAGCTTGATAGATAGCCAACTATCGAGAGGTGTCGAGCAAGTGTCGAGCTATCTGTCCATAGGTGTCGAGCTATTTGTCCAGTTTTATTAAATAGCTTTTCTTCACTCATTTCTTGCTCCAATCTTCGTGGCTTTAATACTAGACTTGAACAACATGTTTCTTAAAGTATTAAACACATTCTAGATCTATCCAAATACAAGTAGCGTTTTGTCAAAGGATTAGCCAACTACATAAAATAATAACATATGTTCTTAACAAGTGAACCACATATGTCCTAACAATCTCCTCCTTTGACAATCCATGACAAAACCATAACAAAAAAATAAACATATGAGAGAAGTCATAAATCATTCAACTCATATTACTTGTTGAATACAATAAAATCTATCCTAATACAAACTCTTAAAAAACTTTGCAAGAAGGAAGTTTATGGCAAGTAAACTTTGACAACCTGTATTTCTGAAATACTTTAAACAAAACTTATCAAGGCATCTTAGTGTGAAACAGAAATAATAGATTGCATACAAATAAAGAAACATGTGTATAAAGAAAAAAAAGAAACAACACATGTAAAGGTAGGTGAAAGAAACATACATCAACATATACCAAAGATAAGCATAATGTATGTAAACATGGTCACAAGACCCAAGGTACAAAAAGAAAGAAGTAAGCACTCCCCCTAACAAGATAAAATACATCTCCTCCTTACAGAGGCATGTATTTCTCCCCCTAGCAAGTAGAATCTTTTAAAAAAAACCACATCACAATTTCTCCCCCTTTTTGTCATGATTGACAAAGGGTACAAGAAACTAGAAAGCTTCACCCAAGAAACATAAAGATGATCAAGGATGATCAAGGGGGCACAAGAAATCCATATAAATGCATGAATGTAATGAAGCAAGATGCTATGGATGACAAGATAATAGAAGGATGCAAAACATGTGAAAAACAAATTTCTCAATAAGAAAAATGTTAAGCATATTTCAAAAACAAGTTAAGACAGTTTAGTGAGAATACATTAACACATATAAAACTTTATGATGGCCAAATCGCATTGTACCTGCACATGTATCAAGAGTAGCAAAGAATATTGCGTATTGTGTGTGAAAAACATCGCAAAATTGCAAAAGTGTATACATGTTATGATGATTTGAGATATGAGAAAATCACTTTAACTCACACACAATCATAACTATTCGATGGGGACTGTCACCTTTGAGGTATATCCTATAACTCCCACATCTCCTAGAATACATGCTTGTAATTATATTTAAAGCATTTTTGATCTTTTTGCTTTTTATTTTCTTTGTATATTTTTTCTTTTATTTAGCATATCATACATGGGTATATAAGAGAAAGAAAAGAAATACCCAATGATATTTGACATTCCAATTTTGCTATGCCGAAGCACACAAATGTCATTGACACTACACTTTTGCTATGTTGAAGCATATGTGTCTTTCATAATTGACGGGCAACAGTGATGAGATAGTTATTTATGCCTTTCTCTTAGGATTTTTTTAGTCCTACCCGTTAAAAAGAGTGATTCGAGTGTTAGGTTCAAGAGATAAACTTAATCTTATTCATCACAAACAAGAGTCACAAAACTCACTTGCTTAGTTGTGCATAAAGATACTCATCTAAGTTACAAAAGATACAAAGTTTAGAAAATTTTGTTTCAATGGCAATCCAAGATATACAAGTATCAATGTACACAAACACACTATTTTTGTATTTTTCTGATTTTTCACTTTTTATTTTGAAAAGCAAACAAAATAAATGCTAAACAACCAAACAAAAACAGAAAAACAACATGAAAGCAGAAAGAAAGATGCATATGCATGAAGGCATGATAGAAGGGTGTAGATGCATGAAAGCATGATTCCAAAAGCAAATAAGAAATCAAGCAAAGAGAGTTCTACTTTAGATAGAAAGAATTAAAGCAGAGGACAAACAGAAAAGACAATTAAGTTTTAGGCTCCTTTCTCACCCACACATCACGAGTCTTCGACCGTGAAGATGAAAATGCATGTGTCCTAGTATGTCTATTAAAGGACATAGAAGAATTAAAATGCTCCTGAAATTGAGTTAAAAAGCTTAAAGCTTTTAATAACTTTCCAAACAAATGTGTAGGTCCTTGAGAAGAAACCTGTGACCGTTTGGACAATTGCTTATGAGTATACATCTTAAAGTAATTAGGACGAATGTGTACAGAAACATTACAATGGTAACAAACATGAGGTCTAACAAAGGATTTAGAATTAGCCAAAACAGTTTTGGATTTCATAGCTTTATCACCTTTCTCAGATTGGAGCACAAAGGCAGTCTTTGATCCAGAAGTCGTGGAAAAGGAGGGGCTGGAGGAAATAGCATATCCTAAGCGAGTCTTATCAGAACTAGGCTTTTGAGCACTCAATACCTCATCAAGCTTTGCACTAGACATCCTTTCTATTTGAGTTCTAGCTTGACTAAGCTCAACCTCAAGATTCTTGACATTCTCTTCTAATAAGGCGTTCTCCACAACAAGAGTCTCAACTAACCTTGTAGTCTCATCCAGTTTGACTAACAAACCAGCTTTTTCAGTTTTTACCTCATTCAGCTCTTTTCTACAAAGATGAGAAGTCTTTTCAGATGTTATGAATTCAGTGCATAGCTTATCATAGGCTTCCTAAAGGGTTATCTTCTTGGGTACTTCATCATTAGAAGAATTCTCATTGTCACTAGCACTCTCCACAATTACCTTATCGGTTGTGGTAGCAAAGGCCATAACTTGACGACATTCATCTACAAACTCATCAGAAGAGTCATCCTCAGTATCACTCCAAGTAGCAACCAACCCTTTATCTTTTGACTCCTTGGTCTTTTCCTTTATGAGGTAGTTTGGGTACTCTATCCTCATATGACCAAAACATTTGCACTTACGGCATTGGATGAGGGGTTTCTCATTCTTGCCCTTCCTAGAGGATTTAAATTTCCTAGGAGGTTTGCCCTTATCTTTTTTCCTAAACTGAAGAAGCTTGATAATCTCATTAGTTATGAAGGTTAGATCCTCATCCTCATCTTCACTTTCATTTTCATTTTCAGAGTCCTCAATCTCTTCCTCTATACCCTTGAGAGACAAGTTTTTACTCTTTCCACCTTTTTTCATTGAGTCTAATCCCATCTCATAGGTTTGAAGGTTTCCTACAAGCTTAGTCAAAGGAATTTGATCAATGTCCTTTACTTCTTCAATAATAGTGATCTTGGCATGGAATCTTTCAGGTAAAGACCTAAGAATTTTCCTAATAATTTTGGATTCTGCTATAAATTCTCCAAGGTTAAAAGCAGAATTCACAATATCCATGAATTTAGCATAGAACTCATCAAAGGTCTCATTCTCCTCCATCCTTATTTCCTCAAAACTACTAGTGAGTCTTTGAAACTTCTTAGTCTTTACTACCTTGATACCTTCATAAGTGGTCTCAAGAATGGTCCATGCTTCCTTGGCAACTTCCATGGATGATATTTTCTTGAATTCTTCATTGGTCACCCCATAGAACAAAGCATTCAAGGCCCTACTATTGAAATTTGCTGCTATGATTGTTGCATCATCCCAATCCACCAGCGCTTCCTTGGCTTAATCCAGCCAACTTCAATAGCTTACCATACCTGTTCACCTAGAGCTTGCAAAAAAACTTTCATACGAACTTTCCAGTACGCATAATTAGTTCCATCAAATAAAAGAGAAATTAAAAGAGATTGTCCACGATCAATGACAATAGGGGTCAAGGATCACACTTAGGAAATTAATCCAATCAGAGTGAACCCGCCCTGATACCACTTGTTGGGAAATTTAGACCTCGGTTGATAGAATTAAAAAGTTTTAAATCCAAGTTTTTAATTAGATTTATTATGAATAAAACTTGTTAAAACAAAAAAAACAAAAAAAACAAAAAAAAAAAACATCAATATCATGTCAAAATCGTGCAGTGAAAAAAATAAGTAAGACAAGATATGATGACCCAAGAAAACCAATGAAACAAACTAGTTTCACAGTAAAAAACTTGGGGAGAAACCTTCCCGTAAAGCAATTCACTATAGTAAAGAGAAGTTTCAAATCTAGTATAAAACCTTTGTCTCTAGACTCTACAATCCCCATAGATAAACTCACAACAGAAACCTTCTACCGCTTCAGAACCTCTGAACTCTTAATATATGAATGCCACCCTTTGATGTTGCATAGATTCCAATACGTGACTAACTCCTTTGCATGAATTCCAGTACGTGACTCACTCAATCACCAACTAGAAGAAGATCTTGGCTGTAAAGTTCTACACTTCATCAATAATGAAGATCAAGAAGAACTTGGTTACAAAACTCTAAGGCGCAAAGACGCAGTAGCTTCTTTCAGAGAGAATAAGGCATCGATCACCTTTTGCATATGTTTTCCCTTATATTTTCTTATGTGATGACCTCTAAAATAAGCCTTATATAGGTCTAAGATTGTGAGAAAAGAAACCCTACACAAATACATAAGCCTAGCCCAAAAATCAGATCTGAAAATTCTGATTTCCATAACCTCGATAGATACCTCGATAGATAGTATCTGTCGAGCCTCATTAAACCTCGATAGATAGCTAAGTGTCGAGGAGGTATCGAGAAGCTGTCAAGGGGACAGAAGCTTTCTCGATCGATCCACCAACTGTCAAGAAGGTGGTGAGATTGCGATAAGAAACACCTTAAGAGATCAATAGATAGCCAGCTATCGAGAGGTGTCGAGCAGTTGTCGAGCTATCTGTTCGCAGGTGTCGACCTATCTGTCCAAGTTTATTGAATAGCTTTTCTTCACTCGTTTCTTGGTTCAATCTTCATGGCTTTAATACTAGACTTGGACAACATATTTCTTGAAGTATTAAACACATTTTAGATCTACCCAAATACAAGTAAAGTGCATTTTGTTAAAAGATTAGCCAACTACATAAAATAATGACATATGTTTTTAACAAGTGAATCACATATGTCCTAACAGAAGAAATAAGGATGGAGGAGGATGAGACCTTTGATGAGTTCTAAGCTAAACTCAAGGATGTTGTGAATTCGGCCTTCAATCTTGGAGAATCTATTTCGGAATTCAAAATTGTTAGGAAAATCCTTAGGTCCTTACCTGAAAAATTCCATACCAAGATCACTGTCATTGAAGAAGTGAAGGACGTTGATCAAATTTCTTTGACTGAGCTTGTAGGGAACCTTCAAACCTATGAGATGAGATTAGGTTTCATGGGAAAAGGTGGAAAGAGTAGAAACTTGGCTTTTAAGGGTATAGAGGAAGAGATTGAGGACTCTGATGATGAAGATGAAAGTGAAGATGAAGATGAAGATGATGATAAGGATGCTGATTTAACCTTCATAACTAATGAGATTATCAAGCTTCTTCAATTTAGGAAAAAAGATAAGGGAAAACCTCCTAGGAAATCTAAATCCTCAAGGAAATGCAAGAATGAGAAACCTCTCATCCAATGCCATGAGTGCAAAAGTTTTGATCATATGAGAATAAAGTGCCCAAACTGCTATATGAAGAAAAAGACCAAGGAGTCAAAAGATAAATGGTTGGTTGCTACTTGGAGTGATACTGAGAATGACTTTTCTGATGAGTATGTGGGTGAATATAGTCACGTTATGGCCTTTGCTGCCTCAATCAATAAAGTGATTGTGGAGAGTGCTAGTGACAGTAAGGATTATTCTAATGATGACGTACCTAAGAAGTTGACCATTCAAGAAGCCTGTGATAAGCTATGCACTGAATTTATAAGTCAAACTAGATGAGCCTACAAGGTTAGTTAAGACTCTTGTTGTGGAGAACACCTCATTAGTAAAAAAGGTCAAGAATCTTAATGTAGATCTTAGTCAAGCTAGAACTCAAATAGAGAGGATGTCTAATGTAAAGCTTGATGAGGTATTAAGTGCTCAAAAGCCTAGTTCTGATAAGGCTGGCTTAGGATATGTTGTCTCCTCCGGCCCCTCCTCTTCCACGACTTCTAGATCAAGGACTGTATTTGTGCCCCAATTTGAGAAAGGTGATAAAGGTATGAAATCTAAAACTGTTTTGGCTAATTCTAAATTCTTTGTTAGACCTCATATTTGTCACCATTGTGGTATTTTTAGACACATTCGTTCTAATTGCTTTAATTTGTATATTCAAAAGCAAGTGTCTAAACGGTCATAGGTTTCCTCTCAAGGACCTATACCTTTGTTTGGAGAGTTATTAAAAGCTTTGAGCTTTCAAACCCACTTTCAAGAGAATTTTAATTCTTCTATGTCCTTTAGTAGACATACTAGGACATGTGTCTTTTCATCTTCATGGTTAAAGACTCGTGCTGTGTGGGTGAGGAAGGAGCCTAAAACTTAATTGTCTTTTTGTCTGTCCTATGCTTTAATTCTTTCTATCTAAAATTGGATTCTCTTTACTTGACTTCTTGTCTGCTTTTGGAATCATACTTTCATGCATCTACACCTTTTATCATGCCTCTATGCATATGCATCTTTGTTTCATGCCTTCATATTGTTTGTCTGTTTTTGTCTGGTTGTTTAGTCATTATTTTATTTTTATTTTTTTCAAAATAAAAAAAAAAATGAGAAAAAAAATACAAAATAGTGTGTGTTTTGTGTACATTGGTACTTGTGTACCTTGGATGACCATTGAAACAAAGTTTTTTAAATTTTGTATCTTTTGTAGTTTAGATGAGCATCTCAATGCACAACTAAGTAAGTGAGTTTTGTAGCTCTTATTTGTGATGAGTAAGATTAAGTAATCTCTTGTACTTAACACTTGTATCACTCTTTTGGACGGGAAGGACTAAAAATTCATAAGAGAAAGACATAAATAACCATCTCATCACTGTTGTCCGCCAATTATAAAATGACATTTGTATGTTTCTGTATAACAAAAGTACAATGTCAATGACATTTGTATGATTCAGCATAGCAAAATTAGAATGTCAAATGCTTACCATCATTGGGTATTTCTTTTCTTTCTCTTATGTGCCCATGCATGATTCGCTTAAAATGAAAATATGCAGAGAAAAATAAAAAGCAAAAAAATCAAAAATGTTTTATATATGATTGCAAGCGTGTATTCTAGGAGATGTGGGAGTTATAGTATGTACCGCGAAGGTGATAATCCCCATCAAACAGTTATGATTGTGTGTGCGTTAAAGTGATTTTCTCATATCTCAAATCGTCATAACATTTATACACTTATTCAATCTTGCGATGCTTTTCACACACACAACATGTAATATTTTTTGCTACTTTTGATACATATGCAGGTACAATATGATTTGGTCATCACAAAGTTTACATGTGTTAATATATGCTCACTAAACTATCTTAACTTGTTTTTGAAATATTAAATTGGTTAGACTTGTTTAGTGTGCATGTGTGTGTGTCTTGGATGTTTGGTTATGTAGCATGTTTGATTGCATTCATGTCTGTGTTTTCCTCTTCATTGAAAAACTATTTTTAAGCAGTCTCGACAACTCCTTGACACCTCTCGACACCTAGCTTATCTATCGAGCTCTTCGATTGCTTTTTATTGCAATCTCGACACCTCTCGATAGCTAAGTCGATTGATCGAGCAACTTTCTGTCCCCTCGATAGCTGTTCGATCCATCGAGGTTGGCTTCTGCTCGATAGCTTCTCGACACTTCTCGATCTATCGAGATTCTCTTGCATACATTGTTTTTCACATGTTTTGCATCTTTCTATTATCTTGTCATACATAGCATCTTGTTTCATTACATGCAGGCATTTATATGGATTTCTTGTGCCCCCTTGATCATCCTTGATCATCTTTATGTTTCTCGGGTGAAGCTTTCTAACTTCTTGTACCTTTTGTCAATCATGACAAAAAGGGGGAGAAATTGTGGAGAATATATGGTTTTTTTTTTTTTTTTTTTTTAAGATTCTACATGTTAGGGTGAGACTACATGCCTCTGCAAGAGGGAGATGTGTTTCATCTTCTTAGGGGGAGTGCTTACATTCTTCTTCTTGTACACCAATCTTGTAATCATGTTTACATACATTGTGCTTATCTTTGATATATATATGTGTGTGTGTGTGTGTGTGATGTATGACTTCTTCACCTACCTCTATATGTGTTGTTTCTTTTTTCTCTTTATGCATGTACTTCTTTTATAGTGTATGCATTCTATTATTTCTGTTTTATATTAAGATGTCTTGATGAGTTTTGTTTAAAGTGTTTTAGAAATACATGTTATCAAAGTTTTTCTTGCCATAGACTCTCTTCTTGCAAAGTTTTTCAAGAGTTTGTATTAGGATAGATTTTATTATATTCAACAAGTGAATATAAGTTGAGTGATTTATGACTTTTCTCATATCTTCATTTGTTTGTTGTGGTTTTGTAACGGAATGCCAAAGGGGGAGATTGTTAGGACATATGTGATTCACTTGTCAGGTTGTCAAAGTTTTTCTTGCCATAGACTCTCTTTTCGCAAAGTTTTTCAAGAGTTTGTATTATGATAGATTTTATTGTATTCAACAAATGAATATAAGTTGAGTGATTTATGACTTCTCTCATATATTCATTTGTTTGTTGTGGTTTTGTAACGGATTGCCAAAGGGGCAAATTGTTAGGACATATGTGATTCACTTGTTAGGAACATATGTCACTACTTTATGAAATTGGCAAATCCTTTGACAAAATACACTTTACTTGTATTTGGGTAGATCTAGAATATGTTTAATACTTCAAAGAAAAAGAGTTCAAGTCTAGTATTGAAGCCACGCAAATCTGTTCAAGAAACAAGTAAAAAAGTGTTGATTCATTAAATCTCAACAGCTGCTCGACAGATAGCTATCTAACAAGGTATCTATTGAGAATTACGAAAATTAGTTTTCTAGATCTGATTTTTGGCCCATGCTTATGTATTTGTGTAGGGTTTCTTTCCTCACAACCATAGACATATATAAGGTTTATTTTAGAGGCCATCACATAAGAGAATACAAGGAAAACACATGAAAAAGGTGACCGATGTCTTATTCTTTCTAAAAGAAGTTGCTGTGTTTTTGCGCCTTAGGGATTTTTAACTAAGTGCTTCTTGATCTTCATTATTGATAAAGTGAAGAACTTTGCAGCCAAAATTACCATTAATTTTTGAAGGTTTTTAGACCCCTTAACACACAACCAGATTGAGTAGCCTAGTTAATTAGCCAAGTTGTTACTTAGTCAAATTAAGCAATTCTAGGTTAAAACAATCAAATAATCATATCAAGAATATATAGCAGCGGAAAAGTAAATAACACAAGATATGATCACCTAGGAAAACCAAACTGGTAAAAAACCTGGGGAGGATTTTACCCACCAATCCTCAAGGCAAAACTGAATTCACTATGAAAGAATCGAAGTTCATACAAAAGGACTTACAAGCTCCCCACTCGACTTCCTAATGCTACCTACCAGTAAAAATTACTAACACGACCCCGTGCAAGCTCCAAATCCACGGACTCCTTTTTTCTTGAATTCTTCAATCAGCTACAAGCACCCACGCTTGATATTCTTTAAGCTTCAATGGTAGCAACCGAGTTGATCATCAAGATATTGAAGTAATCTCTATCTTGAAAACCCTAAGCTTTGTGTAAAGGAAAGTTCCTCTAGATCTCACAAGAGATTTACACAAAACAGCAATGTTGAGCAACAATACAACTGGAACAACTCTAAAAACGTGACTAGGGTTTTGCCTTATATACCTAGGGCAAAAACATAAAACCCTAAACGTTTAATGAGTTAGGGCTGAGTTGGAAAAACTACAGAAAACGCAATCTGGTCGACTTTCGATCGATTGAGTCTATTCTTCGATCGATCGAGCCAGACCGAAATGCCCCAATGCATCTACAGTCTCTCGATTCCAACTTTATAATAATTAATCAACTTTAAGCAAGTTTAAACAAGACTAAACATATTGTTTTGATCATAGTTTGCCAATATTACAAATTAGAGTTCTAAATACATAAATTTCTAAACCTTTAGAATTTAACAAACTCCTCCTTTGGCAATCTGTGACAAAACACAAATTAAAAGTTCAAAGTTTATAAGTAAAAAGCCCTTTACAAAAATAATGCTCATAAACTCAAATTCAATTATAACTATTATCCATCAGTTGCAAGTGTAGACAGCAGCTCAATTGAATCAACCTGTATATTCCTGAAACACTCAACAAATGCATAAACGCATGTGTGATAGAAAAGAGTAAAACAACAGGTATAACATTCTTGTAAGATTCATACAACACAGAATAAAGACATATATTAATGATCAACTCATAAATATAAATCAATAAGCAGTGAATCACAAAGTAACAAGAATCAATGAATATATCATGTATATCAATCAAAGTAATGAATATCCCAAAAAATGATAAACAAAGTGAAGCACCTAGATACAATCTAAAAACTCCATAAGCTCCTCAAAAACAAAAAACAAAAATCTCCCCCTAACTACAAAAACCCCTCTACAAGTCAAAAACTCCACTCCCCTTTTTTGTGACGGAATGCCAAAGGGCAATCACAAGTCAGCATCAAAAGGAGGTGGTAAGGGTGAATGAAGATGCGTAAGGTCGGCTCGCAGAGCACAAATCTCATCAAGCAAGTCCAACAAAATCTGACCGTGAGCCGCCTGAACGGTCATGACAGTCTCCAAGGTACGACAAACATCAAAGTCGGCCGAAGAAGGTGGAGGAACATTAGCAGCAGTAGCATCACCAACAGGATTCGGAACATCCTCACCAGCAGGACCTGTAGAAGAAGAAGGAGGAGGTGCGCTACTAGAAGGCCCAGACCTAGGGTGTTTAGAACTAGCTCTAAGATGAGCGGCCCTCTGTCTAAGAAAAGACACACCTATGGGAGCAATCACATGAACGGGCTCAGAGGAAGGGAAGCCACTAAGATCAAGATAAAGTAAAATCCTATGAATAAAAATAGGATGAACAAGAGCATGAGAACTAGATGAACTCCTATAAACATCGTTCAAAGAACGAAGAAATAGATGAGGAAAATTGATAGGAGCATTAGTAACCAGAGCGTACAAAAATACACATCGCTCGAAAGGAATAGTGTGAACATGAGATATGGGCCAGATAGAATGACAGGCTATCCTAAAGAACAAATAGTGCAACCCTGAAAGCTCAGCAGAAGTGATCCTAGGATCAGAACCCCACTGGATAGAAGTCCCAGTGATGTAAGACAAGACATCACTCAACTCGGAAGACTCATCATAAGGATAGACAGGATTCTGGACCAAAGGTACCCCTAAAGCATCAGCCACTACCCGGGGAGTAATGCTGTACTCTACGCCTCGTATCCAACTCTTTACCAAAGTGTTGGAATCATAGATGCGGATAGAGATGTTCGAAAAGAACTTTCTAATTAAGGCAGAAGGTGGAGGAGGATCAGAAATATCCACGAAGGGTAACCAGCTCCGACGCTCAAAGTTTGCCCTAATGGCAGGATCAAGTTCATCTAAGAGAACAGAACGCTCAACCCAAATCTTTCTCCTAAGGTTTAGCTTCTCAAAAATCTCTTGGTTTTTCTCACTCGGAAACTTCTCACGGTCAAAAGAAGGAGGGGATGGAAAAGAGGAGGGAATAGTCCTACGGGCTCTAGTCTTCCTAGGCATGATGCTAAGGAAAGGACAGAGACACAAAGAGAAAACCAAAAGAACAGAATAAAACAAAACCAAGGCAGACTGCAAGTTAGCATAATAAAAATATAAAAAATCTATATGATGCATGAACAATAACAATGTTGTGATGCATGAACTAATGCAGTAAACACAGTTCTAATTAGATTCAATTTCACAAAATTGGCTCGAACATAGAGTTTCTAACAAAAACCCTAAAAATTTGAAAAACCACTTGAAAATTTTGAAACAAATTGATGAATTGATCATCACACAATGTTGAAAACAGATTAGAATAACCAATTTCGTCAAAACAACAAGCCAATTTCATCAATTAAACCCAATTGAACAGAAATCCCCAATTCGGATCAATTACAAGCCCTAGAATTTTCAATTTCTCACAAAACCCAAAATTGATCAAATTAAACTATTAAGATCATGTTTATAGCATGTCCCCACAAAAACCCATTAATCAATTACACAAAATTAGGCTTGAATCAACAAAAATCCCAAAAAGAGAAAGGTCTGAAAATTTAAAGAAAAATGCATGAAAAGATGTAAATAAACTCAAAAGAAAGGCTAAGATAGTCATACCGGCTTGAGGAAAGAGAAACCTTGCAAAAAATCCAGAGGAAAATGACAAAAAATTTGGATTTTTAGCCTTGCCGAGTCGGAGAGAGAAAGAAAAGTTTGAAAACTTTTTGAAAAAGTGTTTGAATCAATCAAGAACAGTGTTTTAAAAAACCTGATTCGCGACTTTCGATTGATCGAAAAATACATTCGATTGATCGAATCAAATAGTCATTTTTAAACAAATTAAAGCACTTTTTCGATCGATCGAAAATCAGAATGGATCGATCAAACTAGGCAGAGGCTCACAAAAGTTTTGAGAAAAATCACAGTTTTGAAAATCACAAACCATATTTTGAAAACAACTCCTCAAAGTATTAAACTAATTGAAACAAAATGCATGAGTATGAGATGGAATACTTTTTAAAAAAACCCAAGTTTTAATCCCAGTTTCTCCAAAGAAAATTTCAGCCATTCTTCTTTTTAAATTCTCAAGCAAAAAAAAATGTTTTGCATAATTCTCAAAGTATTTTCAAACTTGGTTGGTCAGACCAAAAACACACACAATAACATATACAAAGTTTAGCAAAGAGTAACTTGTATAGTGTGTGCAACTAGCAAAACAATTTGAGATACATATGAGGTGATATGTGAATAGCAATTAATCACAAAGTCTACACAATCCATCACATAGAATTTAAAAGAGACTATCACGTAAAGAGTTACATCCTATAACTCCCACATCTCCTAGAACAAAAGCTTGCAATCATGTAAGTTTCTTGTATTTTTGCCTCATTATTATGTGAGATGGCATCAAGCCTAATAATACACATCAATTTTATTTATGTGAGATGGCATCAAGCCTAATAGTACACACCAATTTTAAGCATTAAGCAATTAAGCCAAGGCAACACCTTATGTTCTTTTTGTGCATGTGCTACACTTTCTCGAGTATAGAATCTTATGATATGCACTAAGGTGTTCATGATTGGCCAGTGAACAGTGGTGAGATGGTTATTTACGCCTTTCTCAAAAGGATCAAGTCCGACAGTCAAATAACATATGACTTCAAGATCGAGACAAAGTGATCAACAACCATAAACATCTTTCCCACACAACATGCACTACAAAATTCCAACTAGTCAAGTGCAATAAATAAGCTCATTAAAGTTAAACAAGGTACATAAGACATGTTATGTGTAACTAAATTGACCAACCTTGTTTTCAAAAACCAAGAGAAATAGTGTCAAACACAATTTGCTTTTCCCTTTTTTTTTTTTTTCAAAAGAGAAAACAAATAAATCCTAGAATGAAATGCATGAATGTAATGCAATGCAAGTCCTAGAACAAAGAAAAACACAAAAAACCCAAATAACAATGGTCACAAAGAAATGAGCAATGAAGCACAAGGACCATGTCAGAAAGACTCAATTAGATCGAGTCTTTTGCATCCAAAACCTTTTAGATGCACCATGAGCATTGGAGTTATTATTCACATTTGCATGATTTCCAACTCTAGGATTGGAATAAAGGTTCAAAGCCTTTACCAATTCACCAATAAGTGCCATAGGATCTTGTGCTTGAGGCACAGGCACCTTTGGTTTATTTGCTCTTTTAGCAGCTTGAAGCTTGTAACAGTTAGGACGAATGTATCCAGACTTTCTACAATAATGACAAACCCAAGCAAGTTTACCATGCATCTTGTCCTTAGAAAGGGTAGAATCCTTAGGTTTAGTTTCTCTCAGATCAACCTTAATCTTCCTAGGAGGTGAAACTTCTACAGGTTTGACTACCTCACTCACAGGTGGTTTGACAGTTTCACTCACAACCTCACTCGTAGAAGGTTCAGAAGAAGATGGAGGAATAAAGTTTGTGGAATGTGGAGTAGACACAGAGATACTTTCAACATATCCTATCCCAGATTTACCAGAAGGATACTTTTGAACATTCAGCATGTGATCAAGTTTAGAACTAGCAGATCTAGCAACAGATAAATCATGTTCTAAAGTTTTAACTCTATCAAGCAAGAGCATGTTTTCAGATTTAACATTATTCAAAAGATCATTAGCATCAAACAAGTTAACAAGCAAATTTTTCTTTTCAAGCTCAAGAGATTCAATTTTCTTCAGGCCAAGTTCAATATTCATAGCATCCTTTGCAGCAACTTTACAAAGTCTATTATAAGCCTCTTGAAGATCTGCATCCTCAGAAAGTTCCCCATCAGAAGGGTTCTCCTCAACAAATATGCTTTCATTAACTACAGTAGTAGCAATGAAAGCAATGAAGTTTACATCCTCGTCACATTCAGACTCATCATCAGAAACCTCATTATCACTAAGGGTTACAGCCATAGCTTTACCCTTATTTCTCAAGAATATAGCACATTCAGATTTAACATGACCATACCCTTGACAATCAAAACACTGAGCACCCAAAGAATTGTTTGAAAATTGACCTACTTTTTCTCTAGGTTTCTCAAAGTTATTAACGTTAGTGGGATCATTCTTCCTAAAGTTTCTAGGTTCAGTAGTGTTTGTACCTCTTGCCCTTCTATTTGTATTTCTCAGAAAGTTTCTAAAATTCTTTGCAAGGTAAGCTATCTCTGTAGCAGAGAGCTCATCATCAAATCCACCAACCTCAACATCATCAATAGACTTAAGAGCCATTGATTTGGATTTATTTGTTTTAGGTAAGTCAGACTCATAGGACTGAAAAGATTCTACAAGCTCATCAACAGGGATGGAGTCCACATCCTTGCTCTTAGTAATGGCAGTCACTTTGGGTCTAAAGTCTTCAGTTAAAGATCTAAGTATCTTCCTAACAATTTTAGGTTGATCATATATTTCACCCAAATTAAAAGCAGAATTAACAATATCATTCAGTTTGACATAAAATTCATCAAAGGATTCATCATCAGACATCCTAATGCTCTCAAACCTAGAAGTTAATTGCTGCAGTTTGTTTATCTTAACTACCTTTGTGCCTTCATGCACAGTTTGGAGGATTTTCCAAGTAGTATGAGTAACCTCAACATTAGAGATCCTCTTAAATTCCTCCATAGAAACAACATTGAAGATGACATTCATAGCTTTGCTATTGAAGCTAGCTGCTTCTTTTTCAGAAGTTTGCCACTCACTCATTGGAGTAGTGGGCTTCTGCCATCCGTATTCAACGGAATTCCAAACTCTCTCATCAATGGATTTCAGGAATGCTTTCATCCTTACTTTCCAATAAGCATAGTTATTCCCATCAAAGTGAGGAGGAACAAGAAGAGAGTGTCCATGCTCCATGACAACAGGGGTCAAGGATCAGCTCAGAAATCAAAAAATCTCAAACAAAAGAGCTACCTGCTCTGATACCACTTGAACGGTTTTAGACCCCTTAACACACAACCAAATTGAGTAGCCTAGTTAATTAGCCAAGTTGTTACTTAGTCAAATTAAGCAATTCTAGGTTAAAACAATCAAACAATCATATCAAGAATATATAGCAGCGGAAAAGTAAATAATACAAGATATGATCACCCAAGAAAACCAAACCTATAAAAAACCTGGGAAGGATTTTATCCACCGATCCTCAAGGCAAAACTGAATTCACTATGAAAGAATTGAAGTTCATACAAAAGGACTTACAAGCTCCCCACTCGACTTTCTAATGCTACCTACCGTAGAACTTACTGACACAACCCCGTGCAAGCTCCGAATCCATGGACTCCTTCTTTCTTGAATTCTTCAATCAGCTACAAGCACCCACGCTTGATATTCTTTAAGCTTCAATGGTAGCAACCGAGTTGATCATCAAGATGTTGAAGTAATCTCTGTCTTGAAAATCCTAAGCTTTGTGTAAAGGAAAGCTCCTCTAGATCTCACAAGAGATTTACACAAAACAGTAATGTATGAACAACAATACAACTGGAGCAACTCTAAAAACGTGGCTAGGGTTTTGCCTTATATACCTAGGGCAAAAACATAAAACCCTAAACGTTTAATGAGTTAGGGCTGAGTTGAAAAAACTGCAGAAAATGCAATCTGGTCTACTTTCGATTGATCGAGTCTATTCTTCGATCGATCGAGCCAGACCGAAATTCCCCAATGCATCTACAGTCTCTCGATTCCAACTTTACAATAATTAATCAACTTTGAACAAGCTTAAACAAGACTAAACATATTGTTTTGATCATGGTTTGCCAATATTCCAAATTAGAGTTCTAAATACATAAATTCCTAAACCTTTAGAACCTAACAATTTTATTTAATACCACTATATAAATATAATTGCACTCTAGGTCTTATTAATAAATTATATTCCAAGACTTTATTATACATTCAACCCCTTCATTAAAATATTTGTAGTAATACAAAGTCATGAATATTGACTGCCATTTGAAGATTACTACATCTTAATCCTTAAGCACTCGATTTAATCCTTTAAGTTATTCATCATATATTTATGAAATCCAATTTTATAAATATATAATTTAGCAACTTCTTACTAAAGTGGTTAGACCTAACACTCTGAATAACCAAATCTATTAAACTTATCTCAGAGGAATATTTTATATCTCCGTTAAGAGATTATGAATTTCATCTTAAGAGTATATATTCCTTCAACATTAAATATAGCTACCCAACATACTAAGGTTTTGATCATGACTTTAGATCTCACTCCTGATATATCAAAACAACCTACACTTTATGATCAAGTTCATTATTCTCTTAGGATTAAGAGTTGATGTAAATAGAAGTCATGAGATTTATTATTCATTTGACAGTCATCAATAGAATAATAAATCTCATAGTGGTCCAGTTCAATATGTCTTAACACTTAAAACATATCAACATATCAACTAGAAGTTGCCATTTCCATGATCAAGACAAATCATCTTAATTGATATGTTATAATCTTCGCAGATGAAATGTTCAATTTTATCACTGACTATGAACTAAAATTCTTAGTTTACAAAGAACTTGTGATTTATATCTTCTGTGACTAAATCACATAAATCGCATACTATGCATCTCATGAACCATATATGATAATGTCCAAATATTCATGTTACCATTATTTTAGATAATAATAAAATAACTTTATTAATCACAACATAATGTCATACATAGCGTACAATAGGACTTAAAGGGCACATGTCCTAACAATCTCCCATTTGCCCTAAAGACTTTTGTGCACTAATCTAACTCTCATTCCCTCCAAATGTGACTCAAAAGTCCTTTGTGGCAAGGCTTTGGTAAAGGGATTTGTTAGATTATTTCCATAATCAATCTTTGCTACTACTACATCTCCTCGAGCAACAATGTCTTGAATGATGTGGTACTTTCTTTCAATATGCTTTCCTTTCTTGTGATTTCTTAGATCTTTGGATTGTGCAACCGCTCCACCATACTACTACATCTCCTCGAGCAACAATGTCTTGAATGATGTGGTACTTTTTTTCAATATGTTTTCCTTTCTTGTGATTTCCTGGATTTTTGGATTGTGCAACCGCTCCACTATTGTCGCAAAATAATGTGATAGGAACTTGCTCAATTCTGACAACAAGTAGATCAGAAAGGAATTTCTTGAGCCAAACAACTTCGTTTTACTGCTTCACAAGTCACAATATATTCAGTTTCCAAAGGACTTTTAAGTCACATTTTGAAGGGAATGGAAGTTAGATTAGTGCACAATAGTCTTTAGGGTAAGTGGGAGATTGTTGGAATTAGTGCCTTAAAATCCTATTGTATGCCATGTATGACATTATGTATGATATTATGTTGTAATTAATAAAGTTGTTTTATTATTATCTAAAATAATGGTAATATGAATATTTTGACATTATCATAGTCCATGAGATGCATAGTATGTGACTTAGTCACAGAAGATATAAATCACAAGCTCTTTGTAAACTCAGAATTTTAGTTTATAGTTGGTGATGAAATTAGGCATTTCATTTACGAAAACTATAACATATCAACGAAGATAATTTGTCTTGATCATGGAAATGGAGACTTCTAGTTTATATGTTTTAAGTGTTAAGACATATTGAACTGGACTGTTGTGGGATATATTATTCTATTAACGACTATCAAATGAATAATAAATCTCACGACTTCTATCTTCATCAACTCTCAATCCTAAGAGAATGATGAATCTGATCATGAAGTGTAGGTTATTTTGATATATCAATAGTGAGATCTAAAGTCACAATCAAAACCTCAGTGTGTTGGTCAGCTACTTTTAATATTAACGGAACATAAATTCTCAAGATAAAATTCATAATCTCTTAAGGGAGATATAAAATATTCTCTTAAAATAAGTTTAATAGATTTAATTGTTCAGAGTGTTAGGCCTAAGCACTTTAATTAGAAGTTATTAAAGTATATATATTTATGAAATTGAATTTCATAAATATATGATGAATAACTTAAAAGATTAAACTGAGTACTCAAGAATTAAGATGTAATAATCTTCAAATGGCAGTCAACATTCATGACTTTGTATTATTACAAATATTTTAATGAAGAGGTTGAATGTATAGTAAAGTTTTGAGATATAATTTGTTAATAAGGCCTAGAATGCAATTATATTTATATAGTGGTATTAAATATAATTAATGATAATTTTGGGCTTGTTAAGAGTTGACAGAAAGGTCTAAAACCCATTAGAGCTAGTGTCTTATTTGTCCCTTTTGGTCCCACTCCAAACCACATACTAAAACCCAATTGGAATGGTCCAAAAGGCTAGCCCAATTAGATAATCAATTATATATAAGGAGAGAAATATACAGAATTTTGTAAATGAATGAAAGGGTGTGTATGTGAGTGTAAGCCACTCTCTTAATCTCCCTTGAACACATACATGTAAACTGGTTGAGAGGCCACACTTCTTAGGCATAAGTGAAATTGGAGTGAAGATTAGAAGTGTTTCCAAGTACTAATTTTTGGTTTTGAATTTCACCACACTGAAGTACGCTCTCTAGTTCTTAAATTCTGAAATTTACATAGTACATGTTATTAATTGAAATGAAGTAGATCCGTTAAGTTTCCATTATGCATATTTTTTATGCAATACAAACTATGTTTTTCCTACAAAAGATTTATTGATACATAACTCAAATTGTCATTAATACATGGCAAGAATGTTATTAATACACGACCAAATTGTCATTAAAATATGACTTGTAGAGTTATTTATACATAACTTAAATCGTCGTTAATACATGGCAAGAATGTTATTAGTGCATAACTACGACTTCATAAAATTATGACTTAAAGTGTTGTTAATGCATAACTCGAAACGTCACTGATTCACGACCAAAATACATCGACAATCATTAATACGCGATTCACGAGTCAACTGAAGCATATTCATCATTCAAACATATTTACAAAGACTAGTGAAAGTTAACAAATCCCATCCAAGGACAAAGTAAATACCAAGCACAGAAAGCTTTAAACGTGAAACTGAATATTGTTAGAACAAAGAAAGTAAACATGCCCAAAACAAGCAAGCCTAGAAATACTATTTCCAAAAAATCATAAATATAAACACACTTAAAATAATGAGCCCAAGGAACTGTATTTTTCAAGAGCAAAGGAATAAAATGTTCTAAGAAAGATTGGAAGGAGACAAATATGTTGGAGCCTTGACAGTAATAGTGGTGTCATCTTCCATCATCTCCATGTTCTCTACTGTTGGATCAGAATGACGATTTGCCAAGATTTCTCTCTCAACCTCTTCCATGTCAAGAGTGGAGAAATCCAAATTTGGTTGGTGCTTGGCCATGTACTTGCGAAAAAGGCCGAAGCCCTCCATGTAGTAATCACATAGCTTGTCAGAATGTTCATCAGATTTCTTGAATTTCTCCACGGCCTTAGGACCGACCTTCTGAAGTTTGGCTAGAGCTTCGTCAATCTGCTTGTCCTTTAACTTGGAGAAAGCCTTCTTAGTACTCACATCCTTCTCTAAAGCTTTGAGATGATCTTAGTCTTCTCCACCTCATCAATGAGAGAGGAAACATTTTCCTTTAGCAATTTGTTCTCAGAAGAAAGAGACTCCACCTTAGATTGGGCAGATACAAGTTTCTCCTTGCAAAGTTGTTATTTACAACTATTTTGTGTTGACTTTAATTCCGCACCAAATTTGATTGTATTTTAGTTCAATCATATATACCCTATATTTTATGTGAGATTTTATTGTATGGGTTATATGTGAGAGAAAGTGTGAAGACTCAAGTGCCTATTGAAGACAAAGTGGATTTCGCAAGAAGTTTTGTGAGAGGCCTTCTCATGAAGTGAGCCACATGCAAAGCACATGATTGGAATGCAAAGAGTCATGATAGTTGGTTTTCGCAAGTATTTCACAGGTAAGGCCTTTCCGCGAAATACCCATGAAACATTCTATTTTGTTATTTTGGCATATCTGCTATACCATGTCTTCACCTACATTATATATACCCACATTACCCACATATTGGAAGGAGTGCTTTTCAAAGAGAAAACCCTAGATAATTACCGTTGAGAGTTAGAGATTGCTATACCCACATTCCTTTACATAATCCTTTATGGTTTTTCTCAACTCCTACCTCTCCATATCCAAATCCTTGAGAGGTTGATAGTTCAAACACTTACCACACCCATTTTGAGTGTAAAGTTAGGTTTTGGTGCTGCTGGGAAGTATTGGAAGAAGCCAATTGTTTGGCGGATGCAATTGGGCTAATTACGTGATTTGGAGAGCTAGAGAAGACAAGGCTTCGTCAAGTTAGTTGGTAGCAGGAGCTTGGAGGGCTCAATTACATGGGGTAGACTAGCTTTGGAGGGTATTTTTTTATTCGTGTACTCCAACTTATTCTCTAGTGGATTGATTTACCGCTTGGAGGGCAGCAGAGAGGTTTTTCGCCGAGTTCTTCGATTTCCTCTTTGGTAACACATTGCAGTGTTATCTTGTGTTTGCATCCTTATTCCCTACTCTTTTAACTTTCATTTTATTGTTGTTATTTGATGAAAATGGATTAGAGTAGTTTTATTGTTTGTTCGCTCGCATTTACTCTTATTCCGCACTTAGTTAAGTTAGAGTAAATCAACTGAGTCGTAATTTTTAATTTGGGGTCTAAACAAGCTCTTGTGTTTTTACACAAATTCGAGCTTTCAATTGGTATTAGAGCGGGTACACTTGTTGTGGTTTCATTTCCTTGGTGTGATCCTAGACCCTTTTTGAGATGGATCGATTTTAATCGTTTAATGCTCCTCCATACTTTGATGGAAGCAATTATGCTTTTTGGAAAGTCCATATGAGGGCATTCATTTGTTCTATTGATGATGGTATTTGGGACGCTGTTGAGATAGGATGGACTAGGCTGAAGGCCGCCAAATCCACATAGGATAAGGCAGCCCTTGCGGTAGCTAATGGTAATAGCAAGGCTTAAAATGCTCTTTTCTGTGGTGTTTCTCCTAACAAATTTCATAGGATCCCTCATGTTACAATTGCCAAAGAGGCGTGGCAAATCTTGGAGATGACCTATGAAGGCACTAAAAAGGTGAAGGACACCATGTTGTAAATGCTTACCACACGCTTCGAGGAGCGGAAGATGAGTGAAGACGAGTCATTCAACTCATTTTATTGGAAGCTAAATGAAATGGTGATTGGGAAATTCAACTTGGGAGAAAAGACGGAGGACTCCAAGGTTGTGAGGAAGATTCTACAATCATTGTTGGAGAGCTTCCGTGCAAAGGTTACTGCCATCAAAGAGAGCAAATACCTTGATGAGATTAAAATTCAAGAACTCATCGGTTCTCTTCAAACCCATAAGCTACCTTTACCATCTCAAAGGACAAGCAAATCTCTTGCACTCAAGACAACCAATGAGAGATTTGAAGCTTAAGACTCCTTGGATGAGGATGAGATTGAAAAGGATGTGGCGTATCTTGCTAAGGACTTCCGTAAGTTCTTAAAGTTCAGGGGAGATGGGAAGTCTTTTAAGAAAGGCAAATTCTCAAATTTCAAGAAGGACAAGAAAGACTTCAAGAAGAAGGATTCAAAAGATTCATCTCCATCTCAAATGGTCAGGTGCTTTGAGTGCAAAGGGCATGGGCATGTGAAGAAAGAATGCCCCACATATCTGAAAGCAAAGGGTAAAGTTTTTGCAACTACCTTAGTGACTTGGATGGTTCCAATTCAAATTCGGAAGAAAGTTGTGACAGAGAAGGAAACTACTCCGCATTTATGGCCATTACATCTGTGGATTCATCGGAAGATTTGAGCCTTCTAGTGGAAGAATTCGGTGGGCACACTAAAGTAGAGTCTATGGGAATTGGAGAAGTAAAGGGATTGCAAGAATTCTATAATTCTCTTCTTGAGAAAACCGGAGAGTATGCTAGAGTGGCTAAGGTAGCCCTCAGAAAAATGAAGAAAGCTGAACAAGACTACAAGAGCATACTCGTGAGGTATAAAGAAACGAAGTGTGAAGTTGAGGCACTGAATGAAGAATTAACCGAAGCCTACCCCAAGATCAAGTTTTTTGAGATTGAAGTGATTCAAGCTAATGCCAAAGTGGAGTGGGTTGCCTCCAAGAAGCTTGACAAAGTGCTTGCTCATTAAAAGCCTTTTTCTGACAACAGTAGCTTAGGATATACCGGAGATAGTAGTTCAAGTGCCAATGTGTCCAAAGAGATGAAGTTTGTTAAGGCTAAGAAACCAATGGTAATGACTCAAAGTGTTGAGAATGTGAAGGTGGAAAAGAAGCCAAATGGAACTGTTTAGATGGTTTTGAAAAAACCTCAATACCCATTTATGGGCAAACCCAAGGCTAAAGGGAAGTCTCTTCCAAAGTCTCAAAGGGGTCCTCAAGTTCAGCATTTTTGCCCCCATTGTAGAATTTGAGGATACACAAGACCTAACTACTATAACTTCACGCACTGAAGAAAGCGGATTCTCAAAGGCTAAGAGGACAAGGAAAGGAGAATTGGAATGCCAAGCAATCAAAAGGGTGAGAAGTTGATTCCAGTTTTGATGATGTGATGAAGATAATAGATACCATCACTTCTTGTTTGGCAAGCTTCAGCCAAAGGTTTAAGAATCATGTCTCGAGTACCCAATCCTCTAGGGATATCACCCTAAACACGGGTGCCATGTGGGTGAAGAAGGGTACATATGCATAAGCATTAGACCATGTCCATGCATCAATTCTTTCTGTATGTTGTGACTTGGGTTAGTTGTTCACTTATGTTCTCATTTTAGCGTTAATCTTACTTTTCATGTTCTGTTTTTGAGTGTGTTAAGAAATTCAAAACCCATAAAAATTGAAAAATCTCCAAATAGTTTGATTATTTGTGTTGTGTATATCACATGTGAGTTTGGCCTAGTACCTTTGTACTAATGGCGTAGTACATTTATGAGCTTAGTTTGTCATGTATGCACATCTATCTTTGTGGGAAAAATCTTTACATCTATGTGTGATTGTTGTAAATCTATCTTTAAGATTGTCATGAATGATTAGTCAATAGTCTTGATGGTTTTGATACATGCATAGACTTGTACTTATATATCTTCCGACACTTTTATATTTTTGCTTTATAGCTCAACAAATGTAAAATCTCAAATAGAGATAATGAGCTGCAAAAGCCATTGCACATACTAGTGTTTGACTAGGAAAAAGGAAAAGTGACTTGTATTGAAATGTATGATGCCTAAAAAGCCAAAGGCTTATCTCAAAATGAGATGTATTGTTCTTAAATGATCAAAAGTTATGAGTTGAAAGAAGCCAAAAGTAAAGCTTCAAAGATATGTAATCATTTCCTTGTGGGAGGTCATATATGTTCATTTCTATAATTGTGATAGACCACTTGACTTATTACTAGTTGTGTATGACTTGATTAAATTGATCATTAAAGTTTCACTCTAGATTAAGGACTTTTCCACATATGATACACACATATAACACACAAATCTATTGTTCAATAAATACTTATTTCATTTGTGTGATTATACATGTCCAAATGTGATGTATATACTCAATTGCTTGTCGATCAAACCCAAAAAGGTTTTTGAGTATTTTATATGTTTTTGAAAGTGTTTTTATGCTTTCGTGTTTTGAGTTTTAGTTTTTATTGTATTTTTCATATTTTTCATCAAAAACTCTCTCAGAGGAATTTTCATGAGAAGTTTCACGAGTAAGCTCTTCCTGCGAAAGTGAGAAAGGCTAAACTTGAAAACACAAAACTTTTAGACAGAAACTTTCACGACTATCTCGCAAGATAATCTTTCCAGTGAAATTTTTTGTGCTTCAGAGGCATTTTTCGAGAGTAACTTCGTGAGAAGCTAACCCACGAAAAACATGTGTTTTTAGTTTTTAATAGTTGATCATAACAGTTTTTCAAACATAAAAACTTTGCCTCCCTCGAGCCTTTCTCAACCCTAAACCTATTTTCTCTCAAAAACCCAACAAAAACTCAAGTGAAATATTCTCAAAGTCTTCTCTAAGGTATGCTTGATCACTCTTTTCTCTTTATTTCCTTAAATTAAGCCTTAAATTCTAGGTTTTGCATGAGTTGGGTATATTTTTGAAAAAGGGTTGGGAATCTTTATTTTTATGCAATTTTTTTTTTTTTCAATTTCTTGATTGGCTCTATCCCATTTGCTTTGTTTGTGTTTATGTTGGCCCCTTGTGGCATTTTAACATGTATTTAGGCAAGATTTACACATGTTCATGCATTGCTTACATGTTAGTTGTGGTGGTGCATAATAAGTGTTTGTTAAAATGCCCAAATGGTATTTTGGTGTTGTTTTGGACTTCGATGAGTACCAACTTTGGGGATTCCATGATTATACATGTTTATCATGTTTTGATAATTGGTTGTGTGTTTTACATACTTTGACCCAAATGTGCTTAGTCATGCCTTGATCATGCATCACATATGCACACCACATGCATATTTGATGCATACACTTGCTCACTTGTCATGTTTTGCGTATCACTAATGCTAGATAAATGTTGTTACATGTTTAGCACTTATAACATGATTTTGTGACATTGTTTGTTCTTTTTAGGACTTTGTATTTATTTTATGAACTAACTTAGTACTATTCAAGTTTTTGTTCTTGTTTTGTGTTTTTGCACTTGTCCTTTTGTGTTTGTGATTGTTTTTGCAGATGTCTCCTACTAAGCACTCTACCACAATAAAGGAACCAAAGCGTCCATGCTCTGACTTGGAAAACTTCCAAAGCATCGAGGCAAACATGGCCTATAATGATTTCTATAAGAAGGCCCCAGTCATCATGGAAAGGGTTGTCAATATGCAAACCCTTGAAGACACCTACATTCCATAAGTGTTCGAGGAGAGAACTTGGACAAAGTTGCTAAACCCAAGTGGAAATATTTTTGAATCATAAGGGAATTCTTTGCTAATGCCCTTGTGGAAGGAAAACGCATCAATTGTTGGGTAAGGCAAAAAGAATTCTTTATCACGAGAGACTCAATCCAAGAGGTATTGGAAGTTCGTGTACCGTCTCAACAAATTTCTATCCAATACAAAGAAAGATTAGGTTCTCTTGAGCCAATAGCAGAAATCCTTGGTGGCACTCTCAAAAAGAAGTCATTGAATACAATTCCCTTCACTCTGGAGATGAGGACTTTGGCCTATATCATGCTCTCCAACCTCTACCCAGTGATGAATTTGACCACATTGTCTGGACCAAGAACTATTTTTCTATATGATCTCTTTACACATAAGGAGATCAACATATGTAGTCACATATACTACCTCTTGACCAAAAGCATCACCAAGAGGAACTCGAGAACAATCTTGCCATTTAGCTCTCATAGCAAAAACAAGGCTGAAGATTCCAAACAGTCTTACCATCATGCAAAGGGACTATCTGATTGGTGCTCAAATAATGACTCGAAACAAAGCCCACATCACCGGACCAAAAATCGGCATTTCCCAAATCCCAAGGGATAATGTTGAGGAAGAGGGTGGGGAAACAGAGGAAGAAATTGATATATACAAATTAGCCCTAGAGGGCTCTGCACAACCATCCTCTCAAACACAAGCACAGGGACCCGATCGTCTTGATCGCCTTATTGCAAGAGTTGAGCAAATGTATGGAATGCTAGAAATGCATGTGAAGAACAACTCAGATTAGTTTATCTATGTCAAAGGCCAAATCACTACACTCTCTTCCTAAATTGATGACATGATGATAGAGCAGCAACGACAGCAACAAAAGGGCTCCAAATCAAAATCTGAAGCGTTCTAACCTCTTTGGCCATTTCGATCAAAAAGGGGGAATAGTTTGAGAGCAGCTTCGTTTGAGGGAGAGCATAGCATAGTACTTCATAGACATTGGTTTATTTTGGTGGTGGCTTAGTAGTTTACTTTTGGTTTTAGTAGTCCACTTTCTTTTACCTTTATAGTTTTTATAACTCTTGAATATTTACATTGCTTTCTTTTAAAGCTTTAAAGTACTCTAGTTTAAAACTTCAATTTATATTTAGTACTTTGTTTATGTATCCTTGCTTTGCAGCGTTTTTAAGTACTTTTAGATTATGTTGCATTATCTTTAGTACTACACACTTGTGCCCTTGTTGGATCTTGTATCCTTGATGCAAATACTTTAGTGTTTTGCATTGGTTATGTGTTAGACATGCAATTGATTCTTGCATTGCTCTTAATTGCATTGTATGTTCCGATAATCATTTACTAGCTAAATGTTCATTGTAGTCATTCTTTAATGACTGTTCATGTTTAATCAAGATATGCTTCATAGTTTATATCTTGTTAATTACCTTGATTGCATTTTACTTGCTCCTATATGTACCTTGTATTCAACTTGTCATAAGCTTAATGAAAGTTTTGTTTGTGTGCGAGTGTTTTAGGGTACATGCAAGTGCTTTACAGCTTCTAGATTAGGTGTGAGTAAGTTTTGCCATTGTTCTCTAACTCATGTTTAAGTCTAGAGTCTGTTTTAGGGGTTTTGTCACGGAATAGCCAAAGGGGGAGATTGTAAAGTTATTATTTACAACTATTTTGTGTTGGCTTTAATTCTATGCTAAATTTGATTGTATTTTTGTTCAATCATATATACCCTATATTTTATGCGAAATTTTATTGTATAGGTTGTGTGTGAGAGAGAGTGTGAAGACTCAAGCGCCTATTGAAGACAAAGTGGATTTCATGAGAAGTTTCGCTAGAAGCCTTCCCATGAAGTGAGCTATGTGCAGAGCGCATGACTAGAATGCAAAGAGTCATGACAACTGGTTTTCGCGAGTATTTTGCAGATAAGGCCTTCCTGCGAAATACCCGCGAAACATTTTTTTTTGCTATTTCAGCATATCTGCTACACCATGTCTTCACCCACACTATATATGCCTACATTACCCAATATTGGAAGGATTACTTTTCAAAGAGAAAACCCTAGATATTACCCTTGAGAGTTAAAGATTGATATACCCATAATCCTCTACACATTCCTTTGTGGTTTTCCTAAACTCCTACCTCTCCATATTTAAATCCTTGAGAGGTTGATAGCCTAAACACTTACTGCACCCATTCTAAGTGTAAAGTAAGGTTTTGGTGCTATTAGGAAGCTTGGAAGAAGCCAATCGTTTAGTGGATGCAATCGGGCTGGATTGCGTGATTTAGAGAGATAGAGAAGACAAGACTTCATCAAGTTAGTTGGTAGTAGGAGCTTAGAGGGCTTAAGTACATGGGGTAAACTAGGCTTGAAGGGTCTTTTGTTATTCATGTACTCTAACTTATTCTCTAGTGGATCGATTTACATAGTGTGAACAAAGTCAGTAAACTTACTCTTTTTGACAACTTCAATATTTTTTTGGACGTGAGTGGAGGGCTCTAGTCCAAGGAAATGAAGAAAAAGATATTGAGGAGAAATAAGCTTGTCAAAATCGATAACAGTTTCGAGATATTCTCTAATCCTCTCCAAACAATTGTGGTATCACTTCTTCAAACGAGGATGAATAGAATCTACAAAGAAGGAAAAAGAAGCAATAGTATCACCCAAAAAAAAAAAAATCATACACATATGAGGAGAATGAATAAAAGGACTCATTAGAGCATTCACAACAAAGGTTGTAAATGCTATAAATGCTATTTTTTAGCATCTGAAACCACGAAATGCTACTCCATCAAACATCCTATATCTTAAAATTTTTGCAATCTTGCTACAATGCACTCTCAAAAATGAGAGTGCACTGTAGCTCAAATCTTATAAAAAAAATAATTTTTTATTGCTCTCTCATCTCTCTCCCTGTACTCTCTTTCTTTTTCTCTCACCGGTGTCTTCTTCTCTTATTTCTTCTTTCCTTCTCTCACTGGTCTCACTTCTTTTCTCTTTTCTTCTTTCTTTCTCTTTTCTTCATTCACCGGCATCCATAACTGAAAGCCATGGTGGTAGTGGTTTGGCGAAACTGTGAAGAAGATGAGGTCGAGTTTGTGGTTTGTGGGTCTCTACTGTTGATCGAGGTGGCTAGGTTGCAGTGGTTTGGTAAGCATGGCTGGGTTTGGGTGGGTTCTATGATTTGATTTTGGGTGAGAAATTTCAAAAATATGCTCTTTCTAATTTTGGGTCTATGATTTCTAACATGGGTTTGTGATTTGTGGTGGTATTGGGTTTGATTGGTGGTTTTAGTGGTGGGAATCCCGATTTACAAAGGTTGTGGGTGCCACCGGTGATGGTAGCTGTGGTTGTGCTGTGGTGATTTGTGGTTGGGTTTGTGTGGTGGGTTTATGGGTGATGGGTTTGTGGTGGCTATTGGCTGCTGGGTGAGGTGGCTATTGGATGTTAGGTGTGGTGGCTGTGGGGTTTTATTATACTAGTGGTGGTGGTGGTGAGTGGATGTGGTAGTGTGGCACCAGTAGTGTTATGAGAAAGAGAGAGATAGAAGAGAGAGACAGAAGAGAGAAGAAAAATAAAATATTATTGAAAAATAATAAAGAAAAAATATTTAAATGAAATGGTAAAAAAAATAGAAGTTTTGATATAGAATGTATTGTAAAGTGGTGTGTTATATGTTATAAACTTGGGTTTTGAGATGGTAAATGCTAAATTTTTTAGAATCCTTGATAAGGATGCTCTTAGACATAGGAGTACCCCAACTATTAAGCAATTTAGGAGCGTCATCTAGGTTTTCGCCTGGAATGGTTTCACAACTGACACCAGAGACGAAGAAAAAGCTAGTTTTCTAGTTGCGAAAAGAAGATGGAGAATCAAGAGCCAACCTTGAACTCCTATCCCAAGGTTTAAATTCCCAGTAGCCCGGAGTCTTGGATCGTCTTAAACGATAATGATACAAAAATTCATCTATCCTACTGGTGTCCCTGTCATTGGTAAACAAAGACCATATAGAAAACTGCCATCCTCCACAAATTAGTAAGAGCAAGTTGTAAATGAAAGAAAAGCTTTCTGATAAACGAGTGAATAGGTAAACGAAGGCCACTGACAAAGTCAGCCTCATAAAAGCACACTTTGTTAGAGTAGGAATGGCAAGCCCTATGGTCATTATCAAGAATCCTAATCCTAACAGAAGGGGAAAGTTGGAACCTATCCCTAATTCTCTTTTCTTTCTTCTCCTTAAGAGCACAACATATACTCCAAGCCTTATGCGGAGTAAACAGAGAAGTAACCTCAAGGGCTTCATGATCCTCAGACAAAAACAAGCATGTTTCAAGTTCACTAAACCTAACCTCCTCCTCTCCAAACTATGTCAGAGTTTGGGCAATTCCTACTAAGTGATGAACTAAAGGAAAGAGAAATAGTAAAATGAACCTATAAGGGCAATCTCTCCCTACGAAAAGCCTAACTTTAGGACGTTTTCTACCTATAGACTCAAGTAAATCGAATAAACGAGCAAAGAAAGAGGGACAATCTAATCTGACCAAGGAAAAATCTACCATGAAAAGATGAAAACAAAGGAAAAGGGAGAGCCCGAAGAAAGAACTTACTAGAAAATGGAGGAAATGACAAGGAAGAAGGAGAGAGCTCTAGAGAAACGAAATGCCCACAAGAAGAAAATGAAGCAATAAAAAAAAGGAGAGAAAGATATGGAATAAATGGAAGATCATGCATGGGAAACCGAGAAAAACTGACACGACGAGACCATCCTAACCACACCTCGCAATAAATGTGCTGCACAAGGAACACGAAGCGATGAATCACTTTATTCCTATCTTGTCTCAAAGATGAAGACAAGAATAAGGGGGCAACTAATGAGTCCAAAAAATATATCAAAACCGTCATATTATATTGATGAAGCAAATATACGTTACTCATTCATGGCGAGCATTTACACCAAAGAGTAATGGATGGAGCAACGATAACAAAGAAGTAATGCACATCAAAATGCCGATTTGTAACGCATTAGCCATTGCAAATAAATGCAGAGATCCGTTGCCTATTAAAGTAGAGATGAGAATAAAGTGAAAGGAGAACGAAGCAAAGAGGTACACACAATTATCATCCCAAAAACCACTCTCAAGTCGAGTTCTCTCACTACACACTTCAAGTGAATTCTTTTCTGACTTAATCATCAAACACCACAACGGTGTATTCCTTTGTTTTTTTTTTATCTTGAGTCTTATTGCAGGTTTTTATCAGAGACAGATCTATCCCTGTCATCCATTTACATTAACGAGGAACTTAATTACTGATTTTTTGCATCATCATTGGTCATAGATGTGGTTATGCCAAATAGAAACTTTACAATTATAAAAAAATAGAGTAGAAACGTTACCTATTTAACACTTATATAGCCTTTTAATAATAATTTTATTATTAATTTCTATAAATATTTTATTAATACACAACCATTGTTTAATCCAGGTAACATTGAGAAGAAGGTAACATTTAGTTAGTAATATTTTTTATAAATAAAATTAATATATTTTATAAATTCATAACCAAAAGTGTGTCATGCACGAACTTTCGATTACTACATAATAGAATAATAACGTGTAAACTTATAAAGTTACAAAAGTTTATCTTATAAAATATTGTGAAGTCAACCAAAAATCTTTTTTTTTTTATGAAAAAAAAAAATCAAATGTTTTCGGTTCTTTATAAATTAGAGATTGTATTTTATTTTTTAAAAGAAATGGTGCTGGCTGTGCTGCTCTAAGTATGGTAGTGATAGAGATTGAATGTAGACGTGTAGTTAGTTTTGGGATGGCTGATTGAGGGTTTTTTTTTTTTTTTTTTTTTTTTTTTTTTTTTTGGAGAAGAAAAACCATAAACTTTCATTGAATCAAATTAGCCAAAATTGGTTTGAAGTACATTGTGTAACTGCGGTGGAACATCCTCCATCCACATTAAATAACCATTAACATATCTAGCATATCTATCTATGTTATGTGCTATAGTATTGCCTTGTCTGTGAGTGGAGGAGAAACTTATGTTACAGAAGGCATCTATAGTCGGTCTTGCTGCAGAAATCATATGACCAAAAGTTGCAAGTGACTCCTCCTCATTCTTCAAGGCTTTAATAGCCACTTCTGAATCTCCGATGATTGATGAAAAGCCTAGCTCAGTAGCAAAGGATTTTGCTCGGACTGCTGCTACTGCTTCAACATCATCGGTGGAAGGAGGAAGCAAGATATTCTCGGACAAAGAGGCTAGCACCTGACCTTGGTGATTTTGAATCACCACGCCCAACCCCGCTCTATTATTTTCTCTAAATACTGCCCCGTCAAAGTTTGCCTTGTGGTTTGTCTCCGGTGGTGGTTGCCATCTGACTTGCTGACCCCCTGCTCTCGGTAACTGAGTTTGCCACTCCAGAATCACCTGCAGAAAATCATGTAGTAATTAGGTGGCTAAAGGGCAAATTTGAGTGTATGGGAAGCCTTTCTAGTTGACCCTGACTTGGTTTCTGCAATACCAAATTGTCCAAGCGAATGTGGCAAATTTCTCTAGATCCTTCCTTTCAACAATGACATATTTAACTAATTTATGGAGTGTTGGACACCTTCATAGCGCATGAAGAATTGTTTTGGGAGAAGCATGGCAGTGATCACAAGTACTATCTATCAGAACTTTCCTGTGGACCAGATTTGTCTTCGCTAGGATTGGATTCCTACACGTTCTCCATATGAAATTCCTGACTTTGTTAGGAATTGTGGCTCCCCAAATATTCATCCAGAGGTCCTAATGAAGGCTTGGATTGTTTGAATTTGTGTCTAAGATGGAATTTTTTATAACAAGATTATTATAGCCTGATTTGACAGAGTAACTACCCAAAGAGACAAAAGGCCAAATTAATTTATCCTCAATCAGATTCTGGCCCAATGGAATACTCAATATCACTCAGCTTCTTGGGGAGTGAACAAACATTTGATTAACTCGGGCTTCCACTTATGAGAAACCGGGTTGATGAGGTCCACCACTCTAGCTTCTTGAAATCCTTCCATAGCTAGTAATTGCACTGTAGGATGATCCAGAGAAGGTAACCAGGCGTCATTCCACACGCTAATATTATCACCATAGCCAACTTTCCATCTTGCTCCTCTCTTCAAAACTTCTCTTCCTTTCAATATGCTTTGCCAAGCATAAAACCCCTTTGATGACTAAGGGGCCTCCATGTTTGAATAGTTTAGAAAAAATTTAGCCTTGAAGATTCAATAAAATAGAGATTGTTTGTTGGGTAGGAGACACCACGCCTATTTTGCCAAGAGAGCATTATTAAATAAAGCCAAATCCATAAAACATAGAGATTGTTTGTTGTGTAGGAGACACCATGCCTAGTTTGCTAAGAGAGCATTATTAAATAAAGCCAAATCCTTAAAACCTATACCTCCATCTTTCTTTGGTTGACGGAAGGTCTCCCACTTCACCCAATAGATTTTCCTACGGTCTCCTTTTTGTCCCCACCAAAATTTCTTGATAAGACTTTCAATCTCAGAGCATAGACCTACCAAAATTTTGAAGCAACTCATGGTATAAGTGGGGATTGGTTATACCAGCACTTTAATTAGCACCTCCCTTCCATCTTGTGAGAGTAGCTTTTCTTCCTAGCCTTGTAATTTTCTCCACACCTTTTCCTTGATGAAGTTAAAACTGGCATTCTTTCTCTTTCCCACAAAAGAATGGTAACCCCAAATACCTCTCATATTGCTTGATTTCAAGAACTCCCAAGGCATGCTTTATGTGGTTTCTCATATCCTTTGAGGTGGACTTGCTAAAGAAGATGGTAGTTTTGTTCTTATTAATCTGTTGACCGGAACATCTACCATAGATCTCCAGTAAGTCAAGGACGTTTTGGCACCCATACACTATTGCCTTGCAAAACAGAAGACTATCATCTACAAAAAGAAGGTGGGTTAGTTTAGGGCTATTTTTGCAAAGTCGATAGCCTTGGATCTCTCCTGAGACTGAGGCTTGACTTATAAGACCATGTAGTCTTTCTGTGCATAGTAAAAATAGAAAAGGCGAGAGTGGATCTCCTTGGCGAATGCCTCTTGTTGGATGGATCATGCCTTTAGGTTCCCCATTCACCAAAATAGAATATGAGACTGTAGTAACACACAACATAAGTAGATTAACCCACTGCTCATAAGACCCCAACTTCCTTATTTCCATCACCAAATATGACACTCCACCATATCATAGACTTTGCTCATGTCCAATTTAATTTCCATATAATTATCTCTCCCATTATATTTCTGCATGCTATGTAGTGACTCAAAAGCTACCAAAATATTATAAAAAATTAGTCTACTCTTTGTGAAAGCACTTTGATGTTTAGAGATAATTTCTGGTAAAACTTTTTTTAGTCTATTTGCTAAAACCTTCGAAAAGATTTTGTAAAGGACATTACATAGGCTTATAGGTCTGTATTCTAAACATTTTCTGGACTTTTTGTTTTAGGGATAAGGGTGATGAAAGTGCGATTAAGGTGGGGGGCGGGGGGCGGGGGGAAGGGTAGCAATGTTTAGGAAATTGAGAACATCCTAAGTGACATCATCTCCAATTAAATTCTAGCAATTCTGAAAAAATAGAGGGGGCATACTGTCAGGACTTAGGGCCTTTAGCAGGGCCATTTGCATAATTGCTTCCTTTACTTCCCATTCCATAAATTGAGCTAAAAGCTAACTGTTCATATCTTATATAATTATGCTCTGGATGGAGTTGATAGTCTCATTTTCTTAGGGAGGATGTATGGATGTGAAGAGATCTCTATAATAACCTACCAATGTAGCCGTCACCTCTTCCATATTCGAACACAAGTGCCTTTCTGAGTTTCTAATGTTTGCAGTGGAGATTTCCGATATCTTTGGGTAGCTCTTCTATGAAAGTACTTTAAATTCTGATCTCTAGTCTTTGGCCACAAAACTTTTGATCTCTATAACCACATGTGTGACTCCTTATCAAGGATATCATTTATTTTCGCTTTAAGAGACCTAACACGGGCATTGTCCCCAAACTGTATAGCTTCCTTTTCGGCTACAACAAGTAATCTCATCTTCAGGTTCAATTCAGATCTAACATTCCTAAAGTGAACTCTACTCCAATGCTCTAATTCTTTCCCACACTTCTCTATCTTTCTGAACTACTCTTGTGTTTGGATCTGAACAATGTTGAGATGACCAGATGGCTTCAACCACTTCTGTGCATCCTTTGTTAGACAACCACATCTCTTCAAAACGGAATGGTTTGGCAATTTAGGGGAGTTCCAAACTTTTCGGCATGATCCATAAAAGGCTATGATTAGAAGAGATTGTAGATAAGTGGTGAACTCTCGAATCCACAAATCTAAGCATCCATTCATTGTTGGCTAGCGCCTTATCTAATCTCTCCCAGATCAAATGACCATTATTGAGGTTCAAAATTAATCACAGTCCAAGGCCCAAAGAAATAACACATTGGGCTAATTTCATGAAAAAAAGAAGCTAGAGAAAATAAGAAAAAGGGGTTGGGCTCACGTAATGAAGAAAAGAAAAAAAAGAAAGAAGAAAAGGGTGAGAGGTCCAAAGAATTGGGATCCAAAAAACCCATGGAAGGACAGACCTTAAAATACATGAAGCAAGGGAGAGGCCTAGCTGGCCAAGATTAATAAACCAAAAGGAGCCCAATAAGAAGAGTTAGGCCAAGATCTCCGAAGTCACCAGAGTTCAGGGATCCCTGGGACACGCAAAGTAAGATTGAAGCATATTCAAAAGAGGGATAAAAGACAAAGAGCATGCGGGTCTCATGCGCCCAAACATACAGTGGGATCAGAAAGTACAAAGCAAAACGCATGAGCTGTGCCTCAAGGAACCAACAATGAGAAAACCATAAAAAAAAATTTAAAAAAAAAAAAAAAAGGTAACTGGAAAGAGCTTTCAACCCGGCAATAAAGATTCCAACTATTTGGGGAAAATGACAAGAATGGAGTGCAACCAAAAGTTTGAGAAGTGGAAGAAAGGGCCAAGTAGCTGAAGATCAACGAACGAAGGGGACCTGGAAATGGAAAACTAGCTAGGGGCATTTCACTTGGTCACACCAAAAGCAAGAAGTTATGAAAAAAAAGGGAAACGACCAACCTCTAAGCAAAACTGGCACAGCAAGAACTCTAAGGGTCAAAAGGGGGAAATCACTGGTACCCCGAAACCCTAGAGCTGCGCTATAAAAGGAGAGGGGAATCCATGCTGAAGGGATTCAGATTTCGATTCACTAATTTTCTTTATTCAGGCATTCATCGCCATTTTTCTGGGTCTCCCAAAATAGATATAGAGTCATAGAAAGAACTCTGTAAAGTTCAAGAAAAACAGAGGAACCGCTCCCGGTATCCCAGAGACAACCACTATAGCATATATTCAGATTCAAAAACTTCAAACTTTGCAAGTCTTGGAAGCTTGAATAGCTATCTAAGTCTGTAATTTTTGAACTTAGTTGAACCTTGTATCACGTCTTAGTGAGCACTGTAATCATAACTAAGGAAAATTAATAAAATGCCTCTCACTAATTTGAGGATCCTTAACTTTTTCTTATACTGTATTTTATTTACTGTGCATTTCTTTTCTCTTGAACTGTCATTCAATACAGATATTTTCGTTTGTTAGTTTATTTGTTTTGTAGGGAGCTTGCTTTGTGCACCATTTAGTTCTTAAACAGCCTTTTAGCTGCTGTGAACTAAGCCTAATCCACTAAGACCAATTATTTGGCTCAGGATCTTTGGGCCACTGTGCTGAGAAAAGAAGGCACTCTCACATTTTGGCAACTTCATTAGGGACTGGGTAAAGAAAAGGGAAGAAGCAATCCCTTCGTAGAGCATGCCTCCAAGACCAAGGAACAACAAAGGTGCCAATATGCCACCCGCGGCCTTTGAGCCTGTGGGAGAAAATGAAGTGGCCTCCAAACAAAGAGGCAAGGTGCCCCTAACAGAACAGGAGGCCGTGTCGAACAAAGGAATGCAAGACAGGAGCCAGACCCCATGGCTTGAATGACTGCAATGTTGAAGGATTTGTAGCAAGAAGTCCGCCTTCTCAAAGAAGGCAAGACTCAGGAAGTCAGAGACAATGCCCCCATGTGGACAACCAAGATAGAACCCAACTAGAGGAAGGGCCAACAGTGGGAGGAGGAACTAACCCCAAATACCTAACACTGGCAGATGGCAATGCCCTCTTGGACAAAGAAAGGGAAAAACTTTCGGGGATCCCTAGGCAATTTTCTCGAGATCCCCTATTCCCACCAGAAATCCTCGGCAAGCCATATCCCAAAGGATATGAACCCCCGAAGTTTCATCCTTTTGATGGAAGAAATGGGAGCACCGTGGAACACATGAGTAGGTTTACCCATACCATGGGCCCCTACACAGAAGATCGAGAGCTATGTCTAAGAGAGTTTGAGAAATTCCTAGTGGATAGAGCATACACTTGGTACACCACACTGAGACCTGGGTCCATTAAAACCTAGGACAAGATGATGGAGAGATTCTGTGCAAAATATTACCCCGGTAAGGACAAGGTCACTTTCTAAAGCCTTCAAATGGTAAGACAGAGGCCTAGAAAGGATCCCGTCTAGTTCATCAAAAGATTTGAAGATGTGTCCCTAGATTGTTATGGGGATCATGAAAAGAAAGAACTCGTAGAGACTTGCATATCCAACATGCTTTTTGATTACAAATTCAACCTCGAAAATCTATGTATCATACAGCTCGCTGACCTATTATAGAGAACTAGAAGGACGGCACAAACTATGAGGACAAAGAGAATGCCAGCATCCCAAGCCATGACAGCATCAGTGGGGGAAAAAAGGAAGAGGCCTGACGGAAAGGTGTTCGAGGAACCACCAGTGATCCCATGTACTATAAAAGAGTTAAACCATGTCCTGGACAAATGGATCGGGGATGGAGTGGTTAGGCCATTCACCGTGTCTAGGCCACCAACGGAGGAAGAAAGGAAAAATCCCTTGTTTTGCAGAATTCATAATTATGTCAAGCATTCCACCAAGGATTGTTAGACCCTCCGCAGACTCTTTCACAAGAAGTTAAGAGAAGAAACCCTAGAGCTCACTCAAAAGGAGCCAGAAGTACAAAGGAACCCCTTGCCTAACCACAAAGGAAAGGGGGTGGTGTCTGTAGTAATCCACGGGAACCCAGCAGAAGCAGAAAAGCCAAAAGGATCATTTCACCCAAACACAGTCAAGATCCTCCAGATGAATACCAAGTTCATATCATTATTCAACCAGCTGGGATTTGGACCAGAAGCAAGAAGGGTGGCCACAGAGTCTCTCATGACTATAGCAGCAGATTCAGGAACGGAATGTTTCACAATAGAATCACATGCTAGTTGAGCTTTCCTGGAGATAACCAACGCCATAACTTTCACTGATGAAGACATGGAGGTTGAGCATCCAAACCACCGTAGACCCCTTTCACTGTTGGGACGACCATGGCTCTATAAGCACCGCCTAATACCACTCATGTACCATCAGTGTGTTAAAGGGAGATTAAATGGGACGCCTGTAAGGATCCCTACCAACCATAAATCTTTCAGCCAAGGGGAAGTAAACTTTGTGGAAACAATGTTCCATGATGAGTTAGAACCTGACGATGAGAGTCCCATGCTAGGGACCCCAAGAGCACCTATTTTGGAAAAAGAAGAAGGAGGAGGTACCCATGACTTAAGAGACCTCTTGAAGAGAAAAAGGCAAAAGAAGGAGCCCAGCACCTCAGGATCTCGGGAATGTGTAGTAGTACAGGAACCCAGGGGAAGATTGATTTACTACTTATGAAGATGCGCGGGGCCTGAGTGCATTGTGCAGGAGGGTCCCAAACCACCAGAATGTATGGTAGCTCAAGAGGAAGTCCCAGAGGAACTAGTTAAAGAGACACAAATCCAACCTGAGGAAGAATTGGAAGAAATAAACTTGGGAGCTGAGCTGGGATCACAGAAGCCTGTTTTCATTAGTAGTTAATTGGCAGCACAAGAAAAGGAGCCACTGGTGACCTTGCTCAAAGAATACTTAAATGTGTTCGCATGGACCTATGATGAGATGCCTGGTCTAGATCCTGGATTGGTGGTCCATGCTCTTAACGTAAACCCAGGAGTCAAACCAGTAGTCTAACCAACTAGGGTCTTTCACACTAATGTAGAAGCTCAGATAACCCAAGAGGTCAAAAACCTGCTAGCAGCTGGTTTTATCAAGCCCATTTAGCATCCCAAATGGCTTTCCAACATAGTACCTGTGAAGAAAAAGAACAGCTAGATTCGTTGCTATGTGGACTTCTGCAATCTGAGCAAGGCATATTCAAAAGATGAGTTCCCTCTGCCTAATATTAACCTCCTTGTGGATTCAGCTGCAGGAAGTTCTACGTTCTTATTCATGGATGGGTATAGTGGGTACAACCAAATTCGTATGGTTGCCAAGGATGTCGAGAAAACAGCATGCAGGACCCCAATTGGGAATTTTTATTACACTGTGATGCCCTTCGGCCTAAAAAATGCAAGGGCCACGTACCAGTGAACCATGACAGCAATCTTCCATGATGTAATGCATAAGGAAATGGAAGACTATGTGGATGATATTGTGGTCAAGTCAAAAACTAGGACAAGACACCTTCAGGTACTTGAACAAGTTTTCAAAAGATGTAGAGAATACATACTATGCATGAACCCCATGAAATGTGCCTTTGGAGTATCTGCGGGAAAGTTTCTCGGGTTCCTAGTACATCACATAGGCATAAATGTAGATCCAGCCAAAGCTGCAGCCATTGCCACAATGAAAAGACCAACAACAGTGAGGAAGCTCAAAAGCTTCGTAGGAAGGGTCTCCTACATTAGAAGATTTGTGCCAGGACTGGCTTCAGTCACAAGTGGCTTATCCAAACTATTAAAGAAAGGAATTGAGTTCACCTGGGGAACGGAACAACAAGAAGCTTTCCAAAGGATTCAGGAGATTATGAATCATTTACCCACTCTCCAAGCACTAGTGCGTGGGAGACCCCTGTTACTGTACTTAGCATCAAAATCCCAAGCGATAGGAGCCTTGCTGGCACAAGAAGATGATGATAGGAATGAGCAGCCTGTTTATTATGTAAGCAGGACACTCAAGGATGCCGAGACCAGGTATCCCAGGATAGAAAAAGCCTACCTAGTGGTTATTTATGCATCCCAGAGGCTGAAGAGGTATTTCTCAGCTCACTAGATCCTTTTAGTGACTAAGTCACACCCCATAAAAGCACTTTCTGCATTAGCCCCTCTAACATAAAGAATAGCACAGTGGCTGGTTTTGCTCTCTCAATACAACACAGGTCTCAGGACCCCCAAAGCTGTTAAAAGTCAAGCCATAGCAAACCTCCTAGCACAGTTCCTAGGAAAGAAAGAAAGCTCACTAAGTGATGAGATCCTAGGTGAGGTAGCAGTAGCAGAGATCCCAAGAAAGAAATGGACAATGAGATTTGATGGGTCAGCTACAACGACCTCAAATTGAGTGGGAGTTGTACTAAGCTATGAGGATGGGGACACCATACCCTTATCTTTCAAGCTTGGGTTCTCCTGTTCTAATAATACAGCTGAATATGAGGCATACTTAACCAAGTTAACTGTAGCAGTCAGTATAAAGGTAAAACACATGAGAGTACTGAGAGATTCCAATCTTGTAGTTTAGCACTTAGTATAAGGGTGAAAGGTGACTTTGCACTAAGGGAACAAAGTTTAGCAGTCTACAGGACTTGAGCACAAAGGCTAGAGCAAGAATTCCTGACCTTCAGCATAGAGTACACACACAGAAGAGAAAACAGGTTTGCTAATGCGCTTGCCACCCTAAGATCCCAAGTACCATTCAAAGGAAAAGACACTCTGGTCAGAATAGAAAGGTAGGAACATTCTATCTTAAAAATCCCCCAAAAGATATCCCCTAGAGAGCCCAAACAATGGGACTAGAGAAGCGAAGTGAAAGAAAAAAATGAAAGAAACAGGATCCGGAGGGAATGTTAAAGAACTGAGGGACTACGCTCTAATAGAAGGAGAACTATATAGGAAGGAAAACTAAGATTGGAAGAGCTACATACCCAAGTCTGCGGGACTTCAGAAAAAATCAGCCTATATAGAAGAATGCAACGCATGGGATACTATTGGCCAAATACGAACAAAGAGGCAGCAACTATACAGAAAAAATGTCAAGAATATCAATTCTCGGTGGATAAGGAAGAAAGCTACATTATATTTATTATAGAAGATTAGAGGAATTCCCTGATGGAATACTTGGCTCAAGGGATCCTATCGACTGACACGGCACTAGCCCACCAGCTCAAGAAACTCGCAGTCAGATACTTCTTGCAGAACGGGATCCTATTCAAAAAAGAATACAATAGAGATCCCCTGAGATGCTTGGGGCCAAGGGAAGCCAGGGAAGTAGTCAAGAAAGTCCATTCCGGTGACTGTGGAAGTCACCTAGGAAAAAGGAGGCTCTATAAACAGTTACTACTATTGGGGTACTACTGGCCAACAATGAAGAGAGACTCCGAGGAGCTAGTCAAAACCTGCCACGCATGTTAAGTCCTCGGAGATGCAATCCATACTTACCCAAATATGTTACAGGATATGACAACGCCATGGACTTTCCACACTTGGGGGCTTGATCTCATAGGGCTTATAAATCCCCCATCCAGTGGTTACATATGGATCTTAGCAGCTATTGAGTACTTTACAAAATAGGTAGAGGCCATCCCCTTGAAAAAGGCCACTGGAGCAGCTATAGCAAACTTTATTCGAAAGCATATCATTACAAGGTTTGGGATCCCCAGAAGGTTGATCAGTGACAACGAGACCCCATGCATAAATAAAGACATGAAGAGGTTGATTAAGGCTTATTACATCAAGCATGGAAGATCTACACCATACTACCCACAAGGAAATGGCCAGGCAGAGGCCACTAATAGGGTGATATTGAAGATCCTTAAGAAGATGAAGCAGGAGTATAGAGGGAAATGGAGTGACCACTTGGCAGATGCACTTTGGGCATGCAGGAGCTCCGTAAAGATAGCCATGAGATTCTCACCATTCTCCCTAGTCTATGGAATAGAAGCCATCAGCCCAATGGAATTAATTGTTCCTACACCAAGAGTAGTACTTGAAGAAAGTAAGGAGGACACCGAGGACACAAACAATAAAAGGAGATTAGCAAACCTTGAAGGGGTAGAGGAAGAAAGAGAGCTAGCCAAGAGAAGAAGCCAGAGGTACTAGCAAAGAATGACTAGAGCAAATGCACAAGCAGTACGCCCAAGAACTTTCACTAAAGGGCAGCTAGTACCAAGAACAGCAGAGCATATGAGAAGAAACCTACCAGGACCCTCCAAATTTGCCCCAAAGTGGGAAGGACACTACATCATCAGAGAGGCTCACAATAGTGGGTATTACTACCTTACAAAGGAAGATGGGACAATCCTGACAAAGCCCATAAATGGTAAGTGGCTAAAATAGTACTATGCATAAGAAGGGAGAGGTCTCAGTACACTGGGATCCTTTTTTTGCCAACTTTCCAACCTGCTAAGTGTTTCTTTTTCTTTTTCTTTTTTATATTATGAATTATCGCTTAAGTAATTTTGTTTAGTAATCCATGGTAGAAGGACACTCTGTGATCCTTACTATCTTTGTTAGATTTGCTGTGTTCCTTGAATGATAATTGTGTTTTAAATTCAGTGAAATCTCTTTTTATTTCTCAGCTATTAAATCCTAAGTATTGCAAAGTCCTAACTCGGACGGAATCAGGGAAGGATACTTGGAAAAAAATCTTCTGATACATGATCCAGGATCACCCCACAAATAATTGCAAATAGTTAAGTTTCAAATACATGATCTAGGATACTAGGAAAATGCTAAGGATACCTAGCCCAGTACTTGATAAAAAAAATAAAAAAAAATAAAAAAAAAACTTGCCAAGCTCATGAACTGGGACAAAAGGGAGGAAAAGAGAAAAAAATTGCCTAGTGTACCCAGTTCAGTACTTGCGCAACCAAAAAAAAAAGGGTACCTGGTTCGGAACCTACAACAAAACTTGTGGGAATCATGACCCAGGACTCAGTGCCAAAAAGAAAGACAAAAAAAGAAGAAGATCCACATACCATTAAGAAAGATTAGAAGCAATCCTGAAGCACAAATACATAGAAGCAGTCTCAAAGCATAAATGCAAATCTATGTTAAAAAAAAAAATTAAGCCAGAAGCAATGTTCAAACAAAGAAATAGAAACTTATACAACCCCAGATTATTCCTACACATCTAAACTAGCTAAAAAAAAAAAAAAAGGCTAGGAAATAAGGCCAGCCAACAAAGAACCATCTGGGGAAAGAGCAGGGACAGCCGAAGAAGAAAGAACCCTCTGCTTTTTAATCTTCAAATCTTGCAAAGTCTTGTGAGCATGAGCTAAAACTTCCTCAGCAGCATCAATCTTAGCATCAATGCTCTTAGAAGCTTGCCTCTGGAATAGCGTGTGGGCTAATGATTGCAGGTACTCCAGCAAAAAGGACAGGTTGAACTTAGCTTCTAAGAGATCCTGCACCACTCCCCTCCATTCCAAGAGCTTTTCTTCAAATAAAGAGTCTAGCGAAGAATCTCTGAAGGAAATCAACACGGCACACAACAACTTTCCTAATTGTGTCAGAACTAGCATAGTTAACAAAGGATTTTTGCACCCTTTTCCAATAGTCAACACAACCACTGGAGGCAAAAACTCCTCTTTGAAAATTGGGCACTGTGAACTGAGGACTCCTTCATGACCAATAAGAGAAGGCCTAAAATCTCATAAAAGGATCCAAGGAAGGAAGAGATGGTACTATGTCATTAAACACTAGAAGGATATCCTAATCGAAACTAAACTGTCGAAGTACTCAATGCGCCGAGTAATGGGTGTACCGGGGGCCACTTGAGGAAAGCACAGGAAGCCAAGAAGGACTAATGCAAGCCAGGTAGGCTAAGTTACCTTCATCACCACGACGTAAATCGAAAGTGTTTCCTGTAAAAGTAAGAAAAGGAGATAACACAGAATCACAAACAAAATCGGGGCCAAATTCCCAAGGAGAGTGCCAATGCAAATGACCTGCTTGATTAAATAATTCAACCAAGTAAAGGTTGCCACCTTTCAGACTCAGCCAACGGAAAATAATAGGGTGGCTGTCAGTTGAGCTGCCACAAAGCCCTTTAAACACATTAGGGGATCCCTGAAACTTATCTTTTACAAACTTTAAATTCCTACATCTTGCTAAAGTAACCAAAGAACAATCCCACATGAATACCTGGAGAATGGCGCAATGAAGAGAAGAAGTAATTACATAACAAGAGTCACCCTCGGCTTCATCTCCATGAAGCTAATCCAACTGAGAATAGACATGGCCCAAAAACATGGGGGCTAGAGGATATTGAGCACCTTGAGCCAACCTAATCGCCAATGGAAAAAGAGTAGACTTGATCCCATATCCAGGGAACTCACTGAACAAAAACTTGCTAAGCCAGAATGCGAGGAACCCAGCTCGCCTAACTTCCTTATCTTTCTCGCACGAAAGATTCATAACCCACCTATCCATCCTGGCCGGTTTCCCATAAGGAGAAGCAGTATGTCCACCAAAATGAGCAAATAACTTTTCTTCCACCTTGAGATCCTCATAAAAAAAGATTAATATCAAAGGGATTTTCATCCCCAAGCATCGGAAGGAGGAAATTGTTGACCACATCCTCCAGGGTGACAGTCAGTTCGCCAACAGAAAAAGAAAAAGTGTGCAGAGCAGGACACCAACGGCATACTAAATGCCTAAGTCCTTTGGCATCTCTAAAACCCTCAAGATTCTTGGAAATAGCCACTACCTTTAGGATACCGGGGCGCTCCAAGCAACCCACAAATTCCTCGTAAGAAAGTTCCCTATCCACCCAGATGGGCCAACCTTGGATCTTTCCAGCAACAAAATCAAAAAAGATGGGGACCGCCTCTTGAAGTCCCCGCCTGATCTGGAGATCAAAAATCTCCCTAGGGTTTGGGACTTGAGCAGAACCAATGAAACCCGCCTGACCAGAGAATACCCAGACATGAGAGGATAGAGGGGTCTCGCCGTGGGACACCTGAGGGAAGAATAAGTTAGGATTGTACCAGGGGTCTTGTAAAGGAAAAGCAGGACGCTCAATGACCTCATGAGACTCATCTTGTGCAGAACTAGAGGAACCTTCACCTTCAAAAGGGCTAGGAGTACACTCCTTTCTTTTTCAAGAAGAAGAAGAAGCCATTGAGACAATGGGTATCTTGAAAGTAAAAGGAATTAAGAAAAAAAGAAGGAAGTAGCAAGACTAATCAAAAGGAAGAGAAAAGAGACTAGGAATGGAAGATTCAGGGAGATAAAAAGGTAATGTGAAATGCCTAGAATAAAGACATAAAGAGTAGTTAGAAAAGACAATCTGTGGAAAGACACGCCAGTTGCCAGAAATTTAATTTAAAGAGAGAAGAGTTATTAGCAGTTATTAATGGGAGTTATGGTAAACGTAAAAGTAGGTGGTGAAAGTTTTTCTACTTCATAACTCAACTGCCACGTCCCATATAAAAAAAAGGAGTTACAAGAGAAAGAAGCAAAAAGAAAAGGGGGCCAGGATACCAAAGACCGAAAATTAAAGATCAAGATCCCCGAAGAAGGATCAAAATGGAAGAATCCTGCAGAAACTCAACTACTCACGCATAGGCTGCAGGCAACCCATGAACTCGAGGGGCTAAATGTTGAGGTTCAAAATTGATCATAGTCCAAGGCCCAAAGAAATAACACATTGGGCTAATTTCATGAAAAAATGAAGCTAGAGAAAATAAGAAAAAGGGGCTGGGCTTATGTAATGAAGAAAAGAAAAAAGAAAAAAGAAAAAAAGAAGAAAAGGGTGAGAGGTCCAAAGAATTGGGATCCAAAAAACCCATGGAAGAACAAACCTTAAAATACATGAAGCAATGGAGAGGCCCAGCCGGCCAGGATTAATAAACCAAAAGGAGCTCAATAAGAAGAGCTGGGCCGGGATCCCCAAAGTTACCAAAGTTCGGGGATCCCTGGGACGTGCGAAGTAAGATTGAAACAGATTTAAAAGAGGGATAAAAAACAAAGAGCATGCGGGTCTCATGCGCCTAGACATACAGTGGGATCAGAAAGTACGAAGCAAAACACAGGAGCTATGCCTCAAGGAACCAACAATGAGAAAACCATAAAAAAAAAAAAATTAAAAAAAATTTAAAAAAAGAGGTAACTAGAAGGAGCTTTCAACCCGGCAGTAAAGATTCCAACTATTTGGGGAAAATGACAAGGATGGAGTGCAACCAAAAGCTAGAGAGGTGGAAGAAAGGGCCAAGTAACTGAAGATCAACGAACGAAGGGGACCTGGAAATGGAAAACCAGCTAGGGGCTTTCTGCTTGGTCTCACCAAAAGCAATAATTTATGAAAAAAAAAGGGGAAACGACCAGCCTCTGAGCAAAACTGGCACAACACAAACTCTGTTGGGCAAAAGGGGGAAATCATTGGTACCTCGGAACCCTAGAGCTGCGCTATAAAAGGAGAGGGGAATCCATGCTGAAGGGACTCAGATTTTGATTCACTAATTTTCTTTATTCAAGCATACACGCCATTTTTCTGGGTCTCCCAAAAAAGATATAGAGCCATAGAAAGAACTCTGTAAAGTTCAAGAAAAACAGAGGAACCGCTCCCGGTATCCCAGAGACGGCCACTATAGCACATACTCGGATTCAAAAACTTCAAACTTTGCAAGTCTTGGAAGTTTGAACAGCTATTTAAGTCTGTAATTTTTGAACTTAGTTGAACCTTGTATCACGTCTTAGTGAGCACTGTAATCATAACTAAGGAAAATTAATAAAATGCCTCTCACTAATTCGAGGATCCCTAACTTTTTCTTATACTGTATTTTTTTTGCTGTGCATTTCTTTGCTGTTGAACTATCATTCAATACAAAATATTTTCTTTTGTTAGTTTATTTGTGTTGTAGGTAGCTTGCTTTGTATACCACTTGGTTCTTAAACAGCCTTTTAGCTGCGGTGAACCAAGCCCAATCCACCAAGAACAATTATTTGGCCCAGGATCTTTGGGCCACTATGCTAAGAAAAAAAGGAACTCTCACAACCATCAATGAAGTGTTTTTTCCACGTAAATTGCAAACCCACAAATCCAAGATCGATAAAACCACATTCATCCACTGCTTCTCTAAATAGCTACATTTTTTTCTGACTTCTATTGCTTCCACCCATTTTTTCTAAATACTTTCGTAGCTCATTAAAGTCCCCCGCACACACCTATGGAAGATTAAAACAGTTATTGAGTTGCTGTAATAAATTCCATGATTCAAATCTTTTGTGCGTGATGGGTTCTCCATAAAATCCTATTAGCCGCCAAACATCCTTCTTACCCTTGTTGACAATTGCATCAATGCGGTTTTTTGAGCTGGTATTAATTTGTAGAACCATAGAATTCCTCAAGCACAGCACCAATCCTCCACCTCGATTATTCCTATCAACAAACAACATATTGGAAAAATCAAAATCTCTTTTTATTTTCTTTAGCCTTGCTTCATCCGCCCATATTTCGGCTAAAACCATGATGGAGGGATCTTCTTCCTGGATCAACTCTCCAAGCTCTTTCTTTGGACATAGGTCCCAAGCCCACGACAGTTCCAAAATAAGCAACTCGTTGTGATTGGTGGGGCTGTCCAACAACCTCCACCATTTGATAATTGATATTTCCATCCTCCTTCAAAACCTATAACTTCTTAATAGGTAAATCGGGTTGGACATCCTCACTGCAAGTTCTAAAGCATTTACCATTGCATGATTAGACATGCATGGTTTGGTCTTCTGAATTCACTAGACAACAAATCCTTTTCCACGTTTTCAGGTTTGGTTGTCCACTTACCTTCTCCCTACTGGTTCCTTTGGATAACTCGTGCATTGGCTCATCCTTAGTAAAGAAGTTTGAATGTACTTGTCTATCCTCACCTAAGAAATCTCCAGAAGTTGAGTCTTGATAGTAATCATCAGATGCCATGATTTTCTTACTAGCTAATGCACCCTCATCTTTATCATTTCTCTCTATCTCAGAATCTATCTCTTGAATTTGAAATTCAAAAGAATCTATCTTGAAACACTACAAAAAAAAGGGTCTTTAGCCGCGTTTAAAAAACGCAGCTATAGACCCCAAAAACACGGCTATAGGATAGAGCCGCATATCCTATAGCCGTGTTTACAAACACGGCCTAAACACCACAGCAACAAGCCTATGGCTGTGTTTTTCAAAAACGCGGCTAAAGATAATACCTATAGCCGCGTTTTATAAAAACGCGACTAAAAGCCAGACCTGAAGTCGCGTTTTTAACCTGGTAGGATATATTGGGGCCTATAGTTGCGTTTTTAAAAAACACGGTTATAGCCCTCTTTGAGCTGCGTTTAAAACGCGGCTATAGGTTTTTCTAAAAAAAAAAATTCTGGGTTTTTTTTTTCCCAGAAAATTCAAAATTCAAAATTCAAATAAAAAAATTCAAAATTAATCACAAATCCAAAAAATTCAAAATAAAATACAAACCAGAAAATTCAAAATCAAACACAACATACTCACAATACAAACACACCAAAAAAATTCAAAATCAAACACAAACCCAGAAAATTCAAAATCAAACACAACATATTCACAATACAAACAAACCCAAAAAATTTAAAATCAAACATAAACCCAGAAATTCAAAATCAAACACAACATGCTCCAAAATATAAGAACACAAACCCATTTAAATGTAATCACAATATCAACAACACAATAGCACAAATTCAAGCACAGATCCACAATAGCATTTCCTCCATTTTCTTACTAACTAAACATAAAATAACCAAAAAAAAAAAATCTATTGACAAATCAGTGTGCTTGAGATGAAGAAAAAAATGAAAGAAAGAAAGAAAAAAAAAAAAAGCAACAGCTCCAAAGAAACAAAGGAAAAAAAAAAGTTACCCAGTGAAGAAGGAAGAAAAAAAAAAAAAAGTTATCCAGATGTGAAGAAGGAAGAAAGAAAAAGGAAAAAAAAAAAAAAAAAGAGTTACCTAGATGTGAGGAAGGAAGGAAAAAAAAAAAAAAGGAAAAGAAAGAAGATCCTTACGGAGGAGCACTAGATGTGAAGAATGAACAGAGTAAAAAAGAAAGAAGGAGAAATAAGAAAAGAAGAAAGTGGGGGTAGGTGGGGATGTAGGTGGGAAAGGGGGGAGCATGTGGGAAGCTAAAGAATTTTTTTTTTTTTTTTTGGTTACATATAGCGGCGTTTTTGAAAACGCGGCTATAGGTCATGTCACTAAAGGGTGACCTAAGTCGTGTTTTAAAAACGCAGTTTCAAGTTATACGGCTGGACCTATAGCCGCGTTTTCGAAAAATGCGGCTATAGGTAACGTCACAAAAGGGTGACCTAAGCCGCGTTTTTAAAAAACGTGGCTATAGGTAACGTCACTAAAGGGTGAATAAGCAGCGTTTGATAAACGCAGTTTCAGGTTATATGGCTGGACCTATAGCCGCATTTTTTGAAAACGTGACTATAGCTAATCTTTAGCTACGTTTAAAACGCAGCTAAAGGTTACCTATAGCCGCGTTTTCAAAAAATGCGGCTATAGGTCCCCTTTAAAAAAATTATTCGGCAGGACCTATAGCCGCATTTTAAAAACACAACTATAGGTTGGCTATAGCCGCGTTTTTTAGAAACGCAGCTATAGGTTGAGGCTTTGGCCACGTTTCTAACTATAGTCGCGTTTTTCATAAACGTGGCTAAAAAAAATGCGACTATAGCCCTCGTTTTTTGTAGTGAAACCTGGTTGCTAGATACTCGGGTTTGTAGTTACATCTTCAAATTTTGGAATAACTTGAAACCGAGTAGATTGCAGGATAACTTCCTCAAGAATCGGAGCTTCCAAATTTGAAAATCCTTGGCAGGAAACCTAGTTGGTAGTTTCTGTAACTTCCAAGGACGGTGGGGCTGCGCCGGAGCTTGGAGATACGTCGTTCATCGGTTTCCTTGCTAGTATTTCTTCCCCAAACACATTCCCAAAACCTTCAATTGCCATGAAAGTTTTCCTACCCGAGGTGGACGATAAAGCTCTGAGCCAAGCTTTGTACTCCTACTGGTCCATTGCTAGTGACCCTTTACTTGCTATCCAAATGCTACATTCCTTGTCATCGTGAGTTACCATACCACACCAATAGTAGAAGTTTAGCATTTTTTCGTATTTGAATGACACCCACCCTTCGCTATCACCATTAACAAAACTTTCCAACCATGACACAGAGGTTTCGAGACATCTATCTTTGCTTTCACTCGCAAGAAGTCACCCCCTATCATGTCCCCCTTATGCTTTGAATAAGAAACACATCCCACTGATTTGCCCACCTCGATAGCTATTTTCCAGTTTAACTTGTTCACTAGGAGACCATGTAGTTGTATCCAAAACTTGATATTCGAAAATTTCAAATTTTAGACTGGACATGAACCATCATACTTTTGTAAGAGAACTAAGTGCTTGTCAAAAGTCCATGGTTCCATGGCTAAAACATGTTTGACATCACTCTTTACTTTGAAAAAAAAAGGATCGTGTGACTACCCACAACTCGAATATGGAATCCATTCTGTGCTTTCCATAAAGGTTTGAAGGTTCGACCAATGGCCTCGACATTTAAAACTCTACGGGTTAAAAAGTTGCAAGAATGAACTCATTAGTTGTCACATCCGAATCGCTTTCAAGATTGACTCTTGCCCATTTGTCCTTACTGAGTGATAGGTGATTCCAGTTTCTTAAAACTTCGTCCATGTTAGAAGAGTCATATAACTAGATGAGAAGAAGAAGAAAAAACCTATAAACTAGAACTGTTTCCCCACCCCCGAATGGAAAAGAGAAACCATGAGCCCTATCAATAACACTATTACTGGAGGGATAAGATATCACTCCTAGACGATGATAAGGGATTCTACTACCTAGTCTCTATGGGGTACCCATAGTGACATGAAAAGAGAAACTTAATTGAGACTTCTATCAACTTAGTGTGCATTTTGGTTAGGATTAAAAATTAAAATTATTTCACTATTCAGCTTATTTTTGCTACTATTTATCAGTCTTACTGCACTTTTTGGCACCATTTATAAGTCCCATTGTAATATTTCAACTAACTTTTACCTTTATTTACAGTACTTTCAGCAATAATTTTTCAATTTCAGCAAAATAAGTGGTATTCAAACACACCCTTAGTGTTAGTAACTTAGATGACCGAGGTTTGGTTTAGAGACTTGGTCGGCAATGTATTTGTTTAATCTTTATTTATTTATTTATTTATCTCTATATATATATATATATATTATTATTATTATTATATAACCAAAACCTCTGAAGCTCCCACAATTTTCCATGTCACCATTATTTTCTTTTAGGTTTTATTTTAAACTAAAAACTTGGGCCTTGGTTCTCAAAAACTTGGGCCTTTCTTCGTTAAGAAAAAGCACTGAAAATAATCCGAAGCACTGAAAATAACCCTAACCTTCATCCAAATCCTTAACCTCATGCACGCAGTCTCTTCCATTAAAAAAAAAAAAATCCTAACGCTAACGCCAAAAAAGACCTAATGCAGAAGCACTCCCTCTCTCACTCTAAATCTCTAACCTCTATGGGCTATGGCATTCCTGCTACAATGTTTTCAAATATATTGATTGGAATTGCTCAATATATTCTGAGAATGGTCAGGATTGATAGCCCTCATGGACTGGCTCGAATCCCCTAATGCCCACATCTTCAAGATCAACGTCCCAGGTAACACCTAACTCTCTAATTTCATTTGGGTATTAAGCAAAATTGAATCATTTTTGTTTTCTGATTTATAGTTAGTTGTGACTAAATTACACCCTTACGTTCTGTAATTTTTAATAGAAAATAGTTGATTGCTTGCTGAAAACTTTAGGATAGATGAAGGAGCGAATCTATAATGCAATTATGTAAGCCTCTATTGAAAAAATCAGTGGTAAATCTTTTTTTTTTTTTTTTTTCCTTTCATTTATATGCTTATTTTTGTATGTTCTCAAACTTATATCTGATAGTTTGGCATGGATAAAAATCACAACAAGGTGTTAGTAGAAGAGCTGCTCCTTTTCAAGAATGGCTTCATTGTGGGCGCAGCTGATTCCTTGGATATTTGACGATTTTTTAGTGAAGTTATTGAAAATTTTCAAACCTCAACAGGTAATTATTTTAATTCACTATATTCATTTCTTTATTAAAATAGGTTGGGCATGGTTCTCAGTTTGTGGCTTTAGTTTCTGTAACCATATGAATTATAAAATGAGTAATAAAAATCATGTTGTTCTAGCTTTGGTTAAACAAAGAATAAAATTCGAGTGCATTAGCTTTCCATCCTACTGAATAGAGTATATTTATGTATAGAATGTGAATTGTGACACTAGCAAGTAACATGATTTAGAGGCATTAAAACCATATATTATAGCAACATGACCAAGCCTCCTTTTTCCAGTCAATTCTTTTTAGTAGAATCTTGGGAAACATCATAGAAGATCAAATTCTACATGGGCTTTAAAGAATGGTTAGCGATTTTTTTACTTTAATTTTAGGATTTTCCCCTTACTAGATATCTTTATTTGTTAGTGGGAGTGAAATTATGGTTTTTATGTCCAATTGGCACTTTGGTTTACTAATATTTTTAAATTGTGTTATTTTAATTCAAAACTTTTGAATAAGGTTCTAGATAGATAATATATTTTTGGGTGTCAATGTCAGTTAGCTACTCTTTTGTTATATTAGATGTTACCCATAAGATAATTATACACAAGCTATGAGTTTTCCATCTTTGAAAGATTAAATCTTCATCAAAACATATAGAGGCTTAAAAAGTAAAATTTTATTTTAAATTTGGGGGTTTAATAGGATTTAGTTTTTGGTATCTTGATTAGTTGGTTTTGATTTAAGTGATTGGGTTAGATTTTGTTTTAATTAAGGTTTTGATTTAGAACTATTCCTCTTCATCTGCTATAATTTCAAAAGATTGTTTATTCATTTGAATGAAATTGTTGCCTCTTTTTGGTTGTTTAATTGTTCTGATAATGATTGAGTTTGTTTCTTTGTTTGGTGTTTTCAGGTTCACAAAGCGGTTTATTAAGGCTATTATCAAACCGACCTCAATATTGGACTCATGATTTAAGCTTTTTCACAAAGACAATGCTCGATGAAGGCGTTACACGCTGAGTCAAAACATAACGATTTGATATCCCCTAGTGAGTGCAAAAGTTTGATTTTTTAAATTAAAATTTTTTTTTTCACAAAGTCTTTATCTTTTTCAATCATTTTTATTATTTTAATGATTTAATTTAAAAGATATTTCATTAAACAACTTCATTTTAATAAGTTGGGTATTTTTGGTGTTTTAGAAGGTGTAGAAGTGGTGGAGAAAGTAGAGCAACCTTAAGTTGCACATTGTTATGGTGGATATCAAACTATTGTCCTAATTAGTTTATGTAGTTTGATGATATGGTTCCTTATGCTCTAAAGAGTGAAGGAGGTTGTGTAAGGGCTTGCAAAAGATGGGTACGTGCAGAGTGATTTCTTAGCTTAAGGTTTCTGTAAATGACTTGATATGAGAATAATTTTTGCTTGACATATTGTTCTTTGAAACTTTTGTTACTTTCGCTGTATGTGAATGGACAAGTATCTAGGATCGTATTTTAAAGTTTTATTTAAAGTCTTTTGTATACGTGTTGTTGTAGTTTAAACTTGATATTTGAATTGTTAAATTGTTAATTCACAGTTTCATTGTTCATCTATTAATCATGAATAATAATATTGTTATTTGCAACCATCTTGATATGGTATCAATGATGTGATCATTCTGAATGCTTTCCTTTAGAGTTTAGATAGAGTCTATTTTATGATTAAAAAAATATACAATTAAAAGACTTTTGAAATTAAATTTTTTTAAAAAACAAATTATTGGATACATTGGATCTTAAATGACTTCTATTAAACTCCATCCTTTATGGAATCATTAAAAAGAAAACTCATATAGATAGGTATTAGGATATTATTTGGAACTATCATAATGAACTAATGTATTATACATGGTATGAAGCTAACTGTAACATCCTATTCTATAAAATAAAAATTGGACCTATGGCTATCTTCACTTTTAGGTAAAATAGAAACTCTATTAACTAAGTTTTAAGACATTTGAATTATATTTCAAAAAATTTCCCAAACATTAGATTTTATTCTAATCATCTATCATAATAATTTTATATTGTAAAATAATATTGAGACAAACAAATTTAATTCTGTGCAACACTTAAAGAAATGAAATCATTTTGAGTTCAAGCCTAAGGTAGACTTGGCCGTGTATGAAAATGGAGGAATGCCTTGATTTGGTTGGATGAAAGTTTTTGATTTAGCTAAGTGATTTTTTTTTAAAAAAAATTTCCTTCGTATAAATAATAATATTGCTACAATAATTAGATGATTTGGAAACGATCTTACATTGGGGACTTTTTAGCTTTCAATAATTAAAATTAGAAAAATGTTTAAACTTGAACATGCTAACATTTGATCTAAAATAATTCCGTGCATCACACGGGTTAGCGATTAGTTGTTTAGAACTAGAAAAAGAAAAAAAAGTTAATTGGCCCTACCATAATATATTTGACCTCTAACTTTTTTTTTTCTTTCATTAATTTTTTCTTTAATTGTTTATTTACGTGGTGCCTTTGTGGCTATTTTGTGCTTTCAAAAAACAAATAATAAGAATCTACAGAATAAAGTACAAAAAATTCTTATTATGGTATATTAGAGCATCTTTATCAGATGTTGCAAAATTTTTGCCATTTTACCACATCAAACACCTACTTTATTATTTTACCATATCATTTTACAACATTTCATTTATCAGATGTTTTATAATTCAATCCTATACATTAAAATAATATTTCCTACACATTAAAATAATATATTATCCCTAATTCATTATTATCAACAACAGCAACAGCACCAACAACCCACACCGCAGCTCAACCGCCACAGCCCACAACCACCGGCCATCGCCACAGATCAACCACCGACCACCAATATCAGCCACTTGCTACCAAAAAAAAAAAAAAAAAAAAAAACTCAAACAAACACTACAACCAATATCAGCCCCTACACCAGAAAAAACCACCATCAACCAAAATCTCATACCCATCCTAAATCTCACACCCACAATCCAATCAGCCTACCACCATCAAACTTCAGATTCAGCCAACCACCAACAATCAAAACAACCAACAGACAAAAAGAGAGAGAGAGCGATCGGTGAGATCGGAGCGGCGATGACGATGGCGATGATCGGAGTGGCCTCGCCCTTGCCGCTTGAGCCTCCAACGGCGATGATCCGATCGGAGTGGCGATGAGAGAAGAGCTGGGTCTGATCGGAGTGGCGATGGCGATGAGAGAAGACCGATGATCCGATCGGAGTGGCGATCCGATCGGAGTGACGATGGCAATGAAAGAAGACCGATGATTCGCCGATCGGAGTGACGATGGCGATGAGAGAAGACCGATGATCCGATCGGAGTGGCGATCGAATCTGAGTGACGATGGCGAGCCGGTGAGTGAGAGAGAAGGGAAGAGCTGGTCTGATGTGAGAGAGGGAGCCGGTGTGTGAGAGAGAAGAGAAAAGAAAAAAAATGAAGAGAGAGGAGAGAGAAAAGAGAATATAAAAGATTAAAAATTTTGCCACATCTGTCCGTACCGTTGCAAATTTGCAACGGTACTGTAGCAATATGGTATAAATTTTGAGATTTGCCCCATCTCATAAAGCTTCATTTTTTTGTTTGGTGTGGTAAATGTGCCAAATATTTGGCATTTAGCACATTTACCACACCTGATACAGATGCTCTTAAGAAGCAAAAAGAATCCTACGATAAAAAAAATATATATATATATATCATGTTAAAAAAGGAATTGAACTAATTGCGAATCTTCACAAGAAAAAGAAAAAAGAGATTTCTAAATTCATATGGTTAATAATATTATTTTCCTTTTCTATTTTTTATCGGTACTTGAATTTAATTTAATTTAATTTTTAGAAATAAGCCAAAAAATATATATGAGCAAAATATTCATTTTAGGGAGCGAGATATATTATATATATGGTGTGGATACTTTAGTGAGAGGTAACACCAATTTTTCCTCAGTGGCAGAGTATCGTAAATAACACCAATTTTAGGTCTAAAATTAACGTAAAGAATCACAATTAACGTCAGAAAGAGCTGCTGAATCGTACGTTGCCGAATCGCGGCGCTGTGTTTCCCAAAAAAGCTCACCACGCTCCTTCAAAAGGGCGTGTCCAACCAACGAATGAGTCTACCATACAAACCCAAATAGAATTATAGAATCATAACCACCACCGTTGGATCCGGAAAGCTTGGGGCACGCGCACAAAGAGAACGTTAGTCTAGGATTCCTCCTGATGACTATAACAAACGTCTCTGACCCCTTACCATGTATGTTATGTATGATAAATGATGTGATGTGCCAGACATAACAAAGGAAATGGGCCATTTTTTTTTATTATGAACTAGGAAATGGGTCATGTTCCATGAATGTGCATGCATCTTTATAGATAGTCATGCCAGCTCATCAACAATAAATTTAATACCAAAAATAAATAATTTCCTATTAAATTTTTACTTACCTCCTTTAATCTCTCTTTTTAATGCTAGGTTTTGACCGCTTGGAAAAGGTGAAATAGGTTTAAGAGAGTGTGTGAAACAAAACCCAGCGCAGAGAGAGAGAGAGAAAAGAGAGAGATAGCGACGTGCACATAGGCACATTAAGAGAGAGAGAGTGAGAGAGCTAATTCAGTGAGAGAAAGACAAGACCGGCAAAGAAGGTATACATGCTTTACTATGTGAGCGTTTGGATTTGTTTTTTAGGAATCAAATTTTTTTTTGTTTTGTTTATTGTTGCTGTCTGTGTTTTTCGATAAATAATAGTATTTGATTTATTTATTTTCTCTGACGATGTTTCTATAGAGATTTGCGTCTGTGTTGAATTGTAAAATAGTCATAGGTCTTTTATACTCTCTCTCTCTCTCTCTCTGGGTCTAGTCGGTCTATATCACTATTTCTGCAAAATCGATAATAACTCAAACCGATCTTTTTTGTCAGTATTTAGAGAAAAAAAATCGTGACCATAGATTCCTAATCCTCTGAATCTCTTTTTTGGGTTTCGTTTCCTTGCTGTGATATCTATATCTATTGGTATCTGATACAATTTTTTCTCTTTTTGGTTCTTTTTGGGCTATTCTCTCTTTGTTAGAACGAAGAGAGGTTGGGTTTGGTGTTGCGAGGAGGAAAAGTGCAAGGCGCGGAGGTTGCGGTAGCGGATTTATGTCGGCTGAGTTTGATTTGGTTTCGATTGGGGCTCTGTTGCAGCTCTGGATTTTCACTATTGCTACCTTCGAATCTGTGTGTTGTTTTACTCTCTGCTGTTTAAGGCAGAGGTTGAATCTTGTGCTCTCGTCTGTTTCGATGCGTTTGAGGCTAAAAAGGTTTGTGGGTTTTAACTATTTTTTGTCAAAGCTTAAATCTTTGTTAAACCCTGGTTTGATTTCTGGGTTTTTGGTTACGAATCTGACATGTGTTTTTCTATTTATTTTGATTTGGTGTTTGCAGGACTTGTTCTGGAGTAGAGTGTTTTGCGCCTTTTCATATAAAAAGATTTTCTTTTCTTTTCTTGTTCCTGAGAGGGGTCTCACTTGATACCATCAGTGTGATTCTGAGATTTTCGAGAGAGAAGAGAGCCTTATATATATATATATATATTTTTTTTTTTTCAGTTTTGTCTGCTATTTTTTTTTTTTTAATTTATTTTTCTTCAAAAAATTTCTGGGTATTTTGAGGGGTTTGGAGAGATTTTGTTCAGAAAGAAAAATAAAATGCCAGAGCCTCGGAAACAACCCGCGAAGTCTAAGAAATCCACAGCAACAATTCCCTCTGGAGAATCATCGATTACGATGATGAGGAAAGTCCGTGTGATCTGTTCAGATCCTTATGCTACTGACTCATCTTCAAGCGAGGATGAGTGTGAGGATAGGAGGGCTAAGAAATGCAAAAAATTCATCCGTGAAATTAATCTCCCCCTTGTTTTGAAACAACAATCAAAGCCTTCTTCTCTTGAGTCAGAGAGCTCTTGTCAGGACAGTAACAACAACAATGGTACCAAACCCCCAATATTGTTGAAGCCAGGCAGAAGAAAAGGGTTTTGGCTAAAACCCCATCTAGAAGACCCTCTTCTTCCAAGTATAGAGGGGTTAGGCAAAGGAAATGGGGGAAATGGGCTGCTGAGATTCGAGACCCATTCAAAGGAGCTAGGATTTGGTTGGGACTTACAATACTCCAGAGGAGGCTTCTGAAGCTTATGAGCGAAAGAGACTCCAGTTTGAAGCTGCTATGGCCATGTCTAGTGCGACTCCTGCAGTTACGGCTTCTGCTTCCTCTGGAAAGAGCAATAATGCGTCGGCGTCTTCGGCTGTGGTATCTCCTTCACAGAATAACCCGCAACCTGTGTCTTCTGAGGATTCTGAGGGTGTGTTGTCGCATACATCTCCAGCTTCTGTCCTCGAATTGGAGACCTCTGCGTCCAACACCAAAAGTAATGCAACTGACCTGATCACTGATGAGTGTGTTGAGGTCACTAATGCCGAGATTAGTTTGGCGGAGCTTCAGATACCTGACGATTTGGTCTAATGGACGAGACATTTGCTGATGTTCCATTTGAGCAAGAGCTCAATTTTGAGCCTGAGTCTGAGTTTGATCCTCTCTGCTTTGATAATATTGGCCAGTTTTTCGATGGTTACAGCGGCTTGGAGGACATTGAGATTTGTGGGTTTGACAATGATGGCCCTAGCGAGCTTCCTGACTGGGATTTTGCTGATATTGGCAACGACATTGCTTCTTGGATGGATGAACCCCTCAATATACCCTGCCAATAAGTTTTGCAGCTTAGGATCAATTAGTATTTGTTATGATTATTAGTTTTATTTATAGTCTTAAGAAGGTTGAACTTGAAATTCTTAGAACCACAATATGTTCCTGAGAGAGTGGTTTGTGAGTTTAATTTATTTATTTAGGAGTAATGTTACAAAGAGATGGAGAGGGATGAGCCATTATTGTAGTGAGAGATTTACCTTGGGTTTTCCTGTGCTATAAGAGCCGTCCAAGGCCTTCTCGGAGAGTGTTTCTCAAAGTTTTGCTCATTTCCTCGCATCTCTTTTTATTATATTTTTCAGGTATGAAATGATATGGATTTTCTGTGATTTGCAACTTGAAATGTGTTTGGTCTTTCGTTTTGCTTGCTAGCTCGTTGCAATAGAGCTTTATTGCAACAAAATGAAACTTATTGCAATAAAAAATTTGTTGGGATAGTTCAGTAAAATACCTGTGAAACTTGTTCCTATTACCAAAACGAGCTTCACTCTCAATTTCTTTAATTAGCACAAAACCCAAATGATAAAAATAAATAAATAAATAAATCCGAATTGCCTTTTTCATTTTTTTTTTTTTAACAAATAGTCCAAAATAAATAGTAGGACAAAAAACAAAATCAATTCACTCACTCACTCTCTCTCTCTGTCCAAAAAAAATCACTGACTCGCCCTACACGTCAACGTGTCGTGACCGGGTGAAGCCTTGACCCCACATATCTCAAAATTGAATTTCAATTAATTTTTAATTTTTTACTAGTATTTATTTCTATTTCAAGAAGAAATGGGTATGGGTGGGTGTTGTGTTACCCTGTTCTACTACTTTTTTTCCTCAATTCTTTTCTCTCTCTATTCTTTCCTTTATACTTTGTTTAAGTTGAAATTAATAACATAACTCATACACATGACATAAGAATTCAATCTATATCCATATCAATAGAAATAAAAACAAGAGTAAGAACAAGAACAAGAAGAAGAACAGGAAAGACATTTTTTGAAATTCAATTTGGATACAAATATCCTAGTTAGTTATCAACAATCTATTGGTCACAACAATTTACCCAAACAAAACTAACTATTATCCATCATGGTTCTATGATCCATCATAAGTGCATTTCCTTGACAAAAAGTAAAGATAGAAAGGAGTGGATCTACATGTTTGTCCTTTTTTGATTCATTAACTACTCGAGAAATTATCATATGATCTCAGATCTCTGCAAAAGGAATGTCCACCTCTTCAAGAAATTTTGCAATCTCCAAGGATAGAAGAACACTTGTAGTGTGCAAAATAATTCCCCTGGTGAGTGGGAAGAGTTTATGGACATTGATTATAATTTCTGCATCTTTGACATCTTCCATCTCCAACACGATGTCGTTTGCATTTCTAAGATAAGCAGCAATCGTTGCGCTCCATTTTACAAAGTGAGAGACCGCAACTAGAAAATCTTCCTTGGCTACTTCATGCAATCTCACATTCAATTTTCGAGTGTGAATTTCATGACGTTCGCTCATCCTAACCAGAGTAGTCGTCTTTGCAGTGTGGTTATCGATCATTAGATTAAAATAAAAATTATAAATTGCTCATTTACATGTTAGCAATTTATAATTTTTATTTTAGATTAAAATGCCTTTTATTTGACAAATTACCAAATACAAATGCTTGATTTTCAAATTAATTCTTTAACCGTATCTGGCAGCACACCTCACCTCTTTTTCCCGCTTAAAACCTATAGCTCATGTCCTATAAATATGAGCAGTGGCCACTACCCGCACACAAATGCAAAATCCGTAGCCAAACAACTCAAAAAAATGGTACCTAAGAGAGTGGGAATGTTGAAAAGGAACATTCATTGAATTTTCAATGAAATCAATAAGTTGAGCGTTGATGCACCCCATGCAGTTGAAGAAGAAGATGAAGCAGTACCTATAGCGCTTCATTCTCGCATTGGTAAGTTTTATAGTTTTCTTTTTTTCTCATTTTTTATTTACTGAATTGTTTTTCTTTTTAAATTTTTAGCTCAATGTCCACTAGGAGACAATACTGAGCAGATGGAGCAATACCTTCAAGAAATTCATGAAACAATTGGTAAGTTTCTTTAACATTTTTTGATTTAATTTCTTTTTTTATTTGTTGTTACTAGTTCATTTTAATTATAGTAGTTTATCTCCATTCTATAGTTATCACAACTCTCTGGAGTGATCGAATTTTTTAAGATGGAATGCGATCTTTTAATCAAATGATCGATAACTATAATGCAAAGAGGGCTGTTCTAGTTAGGATGAGCAAACGTCACGAATCACACACTCGAAAATTGAATGTGAAATTGCATGAAGCAACCAAGGAAGATTTTCTGGTTGCAATCTCTCACTTTGTACAAAGGAGCGCAACGATTGTTGCTTATCTCAGAGATGCAAACAACATTATTTTGGAGATGGAAGATGTCAAAGATGAAGAAATTATTGCAATGAAATATTTATAGTCACAATATTTTTTGTTGCAATAAAATATTTTTATTCATAAAAATATTTTATTGCCACAAACTATTGCAATAAAATTTTATTGCAATAGTCTATTACCACAGACTTAATCGCATTAGTGGACAACGAAAAAATTTCGTTGCAATAGAGCTTTATTGCAAAAAAATGAAACTTATTGCAATAAAAAATTTGTTGGGATAGTTCAGTAAAATACCTGTGAAAATTATTCCTATTACCAAAATGAGCTTCAAGTGGTGCTTCAACTCCAATGGCTGCTTCATCTCCTAACAAGAAGAGTCGTCTTTTGCATCGTAGTTATTAATCACTTGATTAAAAAGTTGTCTTCCATCTTCAAAAATTTCATCACTCCAGCAAATAGTAACAACTAGAGAATGGAGAAAAAAAAAGATTATAAAATAAATTAACTACTATAATTAAATGAACTACTTGTTACAACTAATAAAAAAAGAAATTAAATCATTTATAGGCCATGGGCTATACGTTTTAAGCGGGAAAAGAGAGATGAGGTGTGCCAAATACGGTTAAAGCATTTGAAAATCAAGCATTTGAAAATGAAGTATAAACAAGCATAAAAAAAACTATTGCAGTAATCTATTGCAACAAAAATTTTGTTGCAATACGTTTCCAGAGGTACTTTATTGCAACAAAAATTACTATTGCAGTAACCTATCATAACAAAAAATTTGTTGCATTAAATTATAGCAACAATTTTTTTTTTTTTTGCAATAAAGTATTTTTAATAATAATAATAAAAATCTTTTATTGCAACAAACTAATTGCAACAAAACTCTATTGCAACGAAATTTTTGTTGCAATATTCTATTGCCACAGACTTTATGGGCAACAAAAAAAATTTGTTGCAATAGAGGTTTATTGCAACAAAATGAAACTTATTGCAACAAAAAATTTCGTTGCTATAAACACTATTTTCTTGTAGTGTGGAGATAACGAAAAGTTAGAAAATAAATGAATTACTTGTAAGTTTTAAAAGAATAAGAAATTAAATCAATCTCTTTGAACAGATCAAAACTCGGAGCATACCACTTAATTTTCATGGGTGGGAAAAGTTTGTGCACATTGATTATGAGGTTTGCATCAATGACATCTATCATCTCCAAAATTATTTGGTTTGGTTCTCTAGGATAAGAAGCTATTATAGCACACCATCTAACAAATTGAGAGACTGAAACAAGAAATTCATCTTTTGCATCTTCATGCATCCTCTCATTCATTTTTTGGATGTTTGCTGGGCAACGTCAACTCATCCTTGCTAGAAATGCAATCTTTGTATCATAATGATCAATGAATTGATTCAACAATGCTCTTCCATTTGCAAAACACTCACCATCCCAAGGAGTAGTAACAACTGGAGAATTTTCCTCGTAATGCGGGGTAGGCCAAGGATAGGGTAAGACTAAACCATGTTTGCACAAAGACCCCATCCTTTGGACGCGCCCTACCCCATTACCATCCCTACTTGCAAGTTTTTTGAATGCTTTCAAATAACTTTTCAAGGGTCGAGGGTCTCTTTGTAATTTTTTAAAAGTTGGAGGGCTTTCTTGCAATTTTAGAAATATTTTTGGCCAAATTGGAATTTTGGGAATTTTTGGGTCAAAATGCAATTTTGGGGAAAATGTGGGATCAAAAATATCAAAGCAAAAGGCACTCAAGCATAGCATCTGAGAGAATTATTATTGGTGATGCTAAAAAGCCATATGGCTATTTTTAGCACCACCAATTACAAACTAAGGCTGCATTGGTGGAGCTAAAACAAAAAATTTTGGCTTCTCAGCTACAGTGCATGACCAAAAATGGTTGTGCACTGTAGCTCAAAGGTAAAAAATAAAATAATAAAATAAAATAAAAAATAATAATTATGTTGCGTTCACATTGGTCAAAATATTTTAATACTTTCTTTTCTTTTCTTTTTTCTCCTCCTTTCTTATTTCTACTTGTTGCTTCTCTTTCCTCACTCTTCACTTCTCCACTCTTTCTATCCTACACTTATATTTTTTCTCTTCCTCCACCTCACCTCATTCTCCAATCTCGTCAATCTCTCTTCTCCCTTTCATTTTTTTTTCCTCCACTCAACCATTCCAGATCTTTTCTCTTTCAAACATCCCTATCTAAACTCAATCACAATCAAAACACAAACTCAAATCACAATCTTAAAAATAATCAAATCAAAACGATAAAAAAAAATTGAAAAAAAAAAGACAACAAAACTAATCCATTTAAGCTATGGTAGGGGGAGGGCAAGCGACGGTGGAGCGAACGTGGCGCAATTCGTGAACGTTGATTTAAAAGGCTAACTCTCTCTAGCCTTTGTTATCCGCCGATCTCTATGTGTGTATGAGAGAGAGAGAGAGAGAGAGAGAGAGAGAGAGAATAATGAAAATGAAGATAGAGTGAAGAGGAAGTATACGTGTGTGGAGGAGAAAAAAGAGGAAAAAAGAAAAGAAAGAAATGTGTATGGATGAAAACAAATAAAGAGATAAAGGGAAAAATCAAATAAAGAATAATAAGAAATTAAAATCAAGAAATACTACCACAATATTTTCACAATAAATCTTAAATAGTAGGTTATTACTAGCTAATATTGGTGAGAAAAAAATAATTTCAATAGTGTGTTCAAATTATTTGCTATTATGTGACGGTTGCGGTGGCAGTGGAGGTGGTGGCAGTTGCGATGGCAGTGGTGGTGGCGGTTGTGATTGTTGTTTACTATAGTGAATATAGTATTGTATTGTGTTGTTTATATTATTTTATCATGTTGAAAGCTAAAATAAAACCACTGATATTGAATGTTTTGTAAAGTGAGAAGGTAAAATAGATAAAGTAACTATTTGTAGTGCCAAATTGCTAAATTTATTGCTCCAACAACGTGGATGCTCTTAATCATCAAAAGGCAAACACAAAGCTACAAGTATAAACATCAAACAAGTTTCCAAGCAATTATCTTAAACAAAGGCAAGAAAAAATATGGATTTAAAGATGATTAAAAGATCTTGGAAGTTGTTTAGGTGCTTTCAAACAACTTTCCAAAGAGTTAAGGGGCCTCTTTGTAATTGTTGAAAAGTTGGTCGGCTTTTTTGCAATTTTAGAAGGATTTGGGGTCCAAAATAAATTTATGGGTCAAAATGCAATTTTGGGAAAAATTCAGGTCAAAATATGAATATCAAAAAGTGTTTGGTCAAAATGAAATTTTGGGAAAATTTTGAGGTCAAAATATGAATGTAGGAAATTTTAAGTTAAAATGCAAACATGACAAGTTTATGGACCAAAAGTCAAATATGACAAAGCATGATGGCATAATGCAAATATGAGAAAGTAAGGACTAACATGTAAAAATGGACAATATTATTATTATTATTATTATTATTATTATTATTGAGAACTAAAAATGGACAATATGATGGCATGCTAGTGGACCCTTTTTATTTTAAGTGTGTGGGCCGACAGTTTGTTTAAAAGGGAGGTGGGTTTAAATCTGAAGTATAAGGGTTTAGTGTGTGTGTTTGGCAAAAATTATTTTTGTCAATTTATTTTATTATTTAACTTATTTTTTGTATTATTTATGGACCCTACTACACTTTTGATACTATTCATAAGTCCCACCATACTATTTCAGCTAACTTTTACCTCTATCTATAGTACTTTCAGCAAAAAGTTTTTAGTTTCAGCAAAATAAGTAGATTCTAAACAGACTCTTAAGCTAAGCATTGAAAGGGATTGGACTTTATTTTAAAAAGCGATAGTGCTGTTATCAGTAAAAAAAATAAAAAAATGAGTGTTGGAAACTTATTTAGAAGAGAAATATTACATACACAATATTTTCACTACATTTTCACAACAAATTATAGGTGATTTGTTGTTATTAGTTCTAATTTGAACCTATCATTGAAATTATTTTTCTATCTCACCAATAACAACTTGTAACAACTTGCCACATAAAATTTATTATAAAAATATTGTGAAAATATTATGTACATATCATTTCTCTGTTTTGAATGTGGACTGAACAAAAAAGTTTCAGATCATTTTATCAAAAAAAAACAAAAACAAAAAAGGTTTCAGATTTTTATTCCAAGGGACTGAGGGCCTAAGGGCCTAAGGGCTCTCTAGTTTACGTGCGAATGGGCCTAATGGATTTTGGTCCGGGACCAAAGCTGACTACAACTTGGATCTGGGCTTAAGGGACCGAGTCGGACCTCACACAATGGATCAGGCTCAACCCAGCCCAACCCACTTATTTTCCCTGAAACTAGAAGCTTCCAGCCTCCATCTCTGTCGCCTCTCTTCTGCGCGTGTGATCAGAGCTTGCTGTGTATGCAGAGCTTTTGAGAACGTGAATCTTATGAATTCTCTTGAAACTTATAATCCTCAAACACCAAGCTTGAAAAATGAAGTTGAGCAACACTCATCTAATCAGGAAAAAGGAGATTATAGCACAATGCTTGTAAAATGGAAAAGCACCTGATGTTTTCAACAACAGAGCCAAAATTTTATCTTTGAGGATTCAAATAATAAATAATTTTTTCTTTGTATATATCAATTATATTCCTATTATGTATAATAGTTTCAGATGGTAATGTAAATGCAATTCAATATATTAATTAAATATTTTATAGCTCAATGTGTGCGAAAAATATGTATTTATTAAAATCAAGAAAAAAATTTGAAAAAAAGAATGAGTCAATAGTTTTTAATTTTCCTATAGACCTCTATTTTCAAAATAAATTAGATAAACAATCACTCAAATTTCAATAAAAGTCTAATAAGAAACAACCAATTTGCAATAAAAAAATCTAAATATTATTATATATGTAATAATATTTAGATTTTTGTATTGCAAATTGGTTGTTTACAGCAAATTACTTTTTTGTCTACCTATAACAATGAATAACAATTTTTCACTTAGGATTTGTTGTGAAAGTAAAAATTTGTTGCAAAAATGTTGTAAAAATAACATTATAGAATATTTATCCATGATTTGAGGGGCCAAAAGCATATCTAATCCTTGTAAATTGTTAAATTAGTCGGAGTAATTCACATATTAATATTATCTACTAATTGTTTTTCAAATATTTTGGGGGCCAAGGCCCCCTTCAGCCCCAATGTGGCTCCGTCACTAGGAGTTTTGTGTGATAGTAAAATGCCTATTAAGTTAAAAAGGAAAATTTGATAAGACTAAATGCTTGAGATGATTTGGCCATGTTCAAGGAGAAAGATTAATGCATTGTAAGAAAGAGTGACCAAGTTAAGGGGGAAAAAGTGTAGAGGGCCAAAAATTACATTAGTAGAATTAATAAAAAAAAAGACATATCATTTAAAGAAGTAATAGAGAGAATGATTTCAAATAAAATAAAATAGAGGAAAGAATATATGTGGCTAATCCTAGCTAATCTGTTGAGGATCAATAACCAACCCTAAATTTTGGGACCAAGTTTTTGTTTTTATTGTATGAATTTTTGGTAACAACTGGTTCTTCTAAATTGAAAAGTTGTGGAGTTGGTTATCCTTAAGTATTTTTTCTCTTAAAAATTTCTTTCTAAAGTTTTCCATTTCATCATCAGAAAGTTCTTGTGGGGTTGGTTACCTTGAGTATTTATTCTCTTAAAGAGTTTTTCTAAAGTTTTCCACTTCATCGTCAGTATTCGTATATTCTTTTTAATTTTTATTTTTATTGCTTTGTATGTTCTTTTTAACTTTTATTTTTATTGCTTTGGATTGTGGTGATTATTACTGTGGTTGTGTCCTTTGTTAAACTGCTAATTTTGGGTATAAATAACAATTAATCCATTACCTTGCTTTGCTGGGGTCAATCTCTCACATATGTTAAAAGCTTATTTGTATTTCTAATATCATTTCGTATCCCAATATTTGCATTAAGTTTATCCAGCATGCCTGTTAATATTGTATATGTAGCTTTAATTTGAAATTAGAATCCAGTAAGTTTTGGCTGTGTGCGCACTTGCATATGATTATGGCACAATTGTACTAGAAGGTAGCTCAAATTTTTTATCAATATAATACCACATCATTCCTATCAAAATTCAATAAATAAGAAATATATGTGTAAAAATAACCAAGTAACAATCATCAAAATAGATTCATGCAAAAAGACACGAAAACTCAATAAAGAAACTCCAAAATCAACCTTTTTGACACTGCTATTTTAATATTTGGGGATACTCTTGTACTGTTGACACAATGACAGACGAAGGATGATAACTGGGGAGAAATAAATGAAACTATGAGGCTGGCAGGTGGCAGGTGGCAGCTGAGCTAATTTTACAAATAAAGGGGAAAAAAAGGAAGAAAGGCTCTAGTTCTCTGTCTTTCTTTATCAATATCCACTAACGTGTAAAAAAATACAAAATTACAATTCTAACCTACAAAAGACAAGCCAAAAATTGCAAGCACCGGTTGGACCTAATTTAGCTCAATTTGTGAGAGATTTTAATGTAATTTAAAAGCCTTTTTAAAGCCTTGCCACTGTCAATGGCTTCTCTGGCTCTATCTAGGGCCGCGGATATGTCCTCTGCACCATCACATCCCAGCAAGTGATCTACTATTCCGGCATTTAAGACGATCCGATCATAAGCAGGCCCTTTTTCACCATGAAGAGCTGCTAGACCCAATTCTATATTCTTTGAGACCTGTACTTGCAGAAAATATAATTACTTGTCATAAAAAGTTAAAAATGCCGAAGGTAGCAAATGAATTTAAGTAGAACTACAAAAATGGATTCAACGCTAACTAGGTTACAACTGCACGATATCAAAGCCAGAAATTTTTCTCGCACAGGTTGCAGGAAAAATTGCTAATACTTGTGTGAGTAGTATATGTATCAACTATCAAGTATGCCTTTTAATATGACGTGTGTTATTGTTTTATATAGTAAAAGTTATATCAAAATAATTTTTCCAATGCTCAAAACATATATTTTCTTTCATAAATTAGCTTTTACTTACAAATTTGTGCTTTTGTGCTCTACGTTCTTTAATTATTCTAAAATCATTTGTAAATGATTCTATACCAAATTTCCTGGCAATCTCTCCTTCTACAAACATAGTTAAACACTCAAAAATCCATTTTTCATGTTGTTTTGAAGTTTTGTTTTAAAAATCTTAATGGCTGAAATTCGTGGTCACAATCTAAGATCACGTTAGAAGGAGGCAATATAATCTTTTGGTAATAGGAGGGAGGAATTTTAAAAATCATGGGCCTCCCCTCCCCACTCCCTCTGCCTTTAGTGCCACTGCAACTGATATCCTTTTCCTTGACTGCCCAAATGACAACTTCATGGAAATACTTAGGAGGTAGAACACAACATTTAAATAATTTATTATCAGTAATGTGGCTGCCAACTGCCGATTGTGTTTTCATCAAAAGAAAGGTCAGATGATAATCCATGCAGAAAAGAGAATAGAAGAGAACTCAGAAACTCTACCGATCTATCAGTTCTTGGAGTATTAGTAGGTTCAAAACCATAGTCCATGGCATTGACCTCAAGATTGAAATTCTGACGTGATACACCTGCAACAGTAAATTGTAAGGTTGCAGTATTAATGATAAAAGAATGGTGCCAGAATCTCAATCAACTGAACTGATCGACAAAAGTGAAGTACATACTCTCAACTAAATACATAGATAAATACGTGAATACAAGGGAACACAATGAAGATAAGGTAGCAAAATGATACAAACCATCAACTTCGAAAGCAGACACCATACTTAGTGAACGGAAACCTGAGCAGTAGTTTACAGGAAATCCTTTTGAAATGCTAGCTGACCGCAATCTTGTTGTCATCGAGAGGGCCCCTTCCTCACCCTACATTAACAGCATAATCAGATTATATCAAGTGGTTAGCTTGGAATACCTTGTGGATACTTGAATTACTGAATGACAATATACCAGACCATCTTGACATTAAATGAGAGCAAGCAAACCCCTTGTTCTTAATAAGCAGATCCCCTTTCAATGCAAAGTTGTTGAAAGTTAAATTTATAAAAATCCAACATAGCAATAGAATTTATAAAAGCAAAGTTCTGACCTTCACTACCAAGCCAGAATGAACACCTCTTCTCTTCATAAGCATCAACAGTGGTTCCTCATAACCATCATGATAAAATCCAGCAACCATTGCTTCCTTCCCTCGAGCCTGTTCAGAAAATGAAACTTTTTACATTCTGGACAACCGGGCTCCTCAGACTTACAAGGATGGTTGACAAATTTTCATCCTAAAAACTAGTTTTATGTACACACACATAAACATGCATGTGATGTTCATGACTGATAATTTACTTTAAAGTAGGTACATCAATTGCAGATTAAGTAAATAAAAACAATTTAGAAACATTTTAACTTGCTGTAAATTCTGATGTATGGAAGAATCTAGATTTTTATATACTAAAAGGCCATTTGAGTTTTTTCACTCCATGAAGTATTCATCAAGAAGCAGCAATGACCAACAGTAAAAGGTAATAATACTGTAGTTAAATAATGACGGGTCTCACCTTCACAAATTGCTGAACCTTTTCAGCTGTTGCCAGAGGGGGGCGCTTTTTTATATGCTCCCTCACACCAATCAATGAATATCTGCAATAATAATCTTTTTATAAGTATGAGCATCAACTGAAATCACAAAAATCTTGCTATTAGCTTCAAACTGTTTAGTGTCAGTAAATATGACATGTTAAACCTAGAGCGCACACAAGGTACGCCAAAAGATTTATAATTTTCTAGGGGCTTCCTCCTACCCCTGAATTTTCTTTTAAAGCATAATATAAGGAATCAAGGAATCTCAGTACCAAAATACTTTAGAAGATGAAATCCATAACTTAAATAACAGAGCACGAAGCGATTGAGTGCATCCATAATTTTATTTGAAAATCAAAAGTGAGGAAGAAAAAGAAAATGTTAGAACTAGAGCCTAAAAAAGATGTAATTGGAAAATCACTTCTATTTTTATTTAAATCTCTTTTAGTTATCATGTCGAATGCATTAGACCGGAAAAGGAATGAACAACATAGGTGTTTGTGTATCTTCAACCTAGTGTAAAATTTCAAAGAAGACACAATTATCTTGACAAAAAAAAATAAAAAAGCATTCATTCAATAAAGGTGATCCATTAAGACAAGTAAAAAGCATCTTTAGTTGATTTCTCAAATGAGATGATAGAAGCAAGTGCTTTCTATGGCAAACTTGACTTGAACCTTGATGCACTTTGGTTTTATCAGAGACTAATAGGGAAAAAGCATCTGTAACTCTCTATCCTTGTTAGCAGGAAGTAAATTAAAGATTCAGATGGTTAATGAAAATCTCATAATCTTAGCTCCTTAAAGTAACTAGTTTAACATAAACTCAGGGGAAACACATTCAAACTGAGACGGCAAAATAATGTTATCTTTAATATAAAGGACTTAATCATTTAATTTTCAAAAACAAATCCAACTAAATTCAGTTTTTATTTTTTCTCTTTTTGGTGCACTGAAAACAAATATTCCTTCACAGAAATAAGGGGATTAATGGGATACGTTTTGCAACCAAAAAAAATAAAAAGGCTTGGAATAGTACTATTTGGTTAGATTTTCATACAGAGATGTGTGAGCTTCACGTTGACTTACGTAAGCAAAACCAACCTCCTCATCCTGAAATAATAATAACAAAGTTAAAAAAAAAATAAGAGAAAAAATGTCCCAATGGAATGCAAAATGCAAATTACAGAGACCTCAAGAAGATCTTTTGCATGCAATGGGGATAAGCTTGTATTTGCTCCCATAAACTTTAACATTTGTTCTTCAGTTATGCCCCCCTGAATTCAAATTCACAGCCCAAGTAGGACAAGTTTCAGAAAAAATGACACTATAGAATTAGATATTAGCAAGAAACATTTAAACATCATGAGAAAATTTACATGGAAGGCCACATTTTTATTGCAGCAAGAAAAAAGGTCAAAGACAGTAAAATCATGGGATGCTTTTACTTTCTTTTTTACTTTCACGTGGAATTCTTATTTAAAAATTGAGATGCATCACTGGCAACATCAAAACTCTATATTAAATAGATTCTTATTGGAATCAAGAAGAATTAGTTAATTCTTTTAAGTTGACGGCTGACCTTTGGTGGCATCCATTCAACACCATGAAGCAAGCAAGATTCACCATAACAGGATCTAACTGCAGCAACAAACAATGTGCTTCTGAAGTAACGTGTGTTTCCATCATAAGGTTCACCATAATGAGTCAATGATCTAACGTCAGCAACTGGAGGAGGACCTGAATATAATTAGATGAATAAATCAACCAAAAGAAATTACATATTTCAAATTATATTGCAGAATTACTCATAAGCCAACATAAGCTCACAAATGAAAGTAAAACCTATACCAAGTTCATCATCAAATGCAAGGCAGTATGCCTTTAACTCACGATCTGTTTCCCTGTTCATACGCTGACCTATTAAGAAGGCCGAAAGCAATGACTCACTTACACCTGACGATTCCTTATCATCTACTTTCAGCGGAAGAACATCTCTTAAAATACCTTGGACCTCCTCATATCCAAGATGACCACCGGCCAAAACTTCCCTAAGGGCACCAACCAATCTCATCTCAGTAGCGCAATTGCCAACATATTGGGGCCCAATAGAACTCCCTAATCCCATTATGGAGCCTTCAGGATCCGCAATGAAGATTATATCAGGAGGAAGCACACGAACCAAGAGTGGCCAGAATGTGTTAATTGCAAGCTTTTCCCCTTCACTCCATTGAGTTGCTTGCGGAAAGGCATTGGTACGGATTGTCATTGCCGCAAAAAAAGCCCCCAACTGTGCTCTTGAAACTTTATATTCATCTTTAAGTTCTCCCTTAGCTAACACATTAAACACGAAACATAAAACACACCTTTTATGTCTAATAAATAGCTAAGTCACAACATGAGTACACATAATTGAAAGCAATCCTAGAAAAATTCTAGCACATATGTAAATTAAAGGCTATAGAATAATTAAGTGCTCCACATTTCTTGAGGATAAAATTTCCTGGTAAATTACCCATTGTCCAAAAAACTTAAGATATTAGGATACAATAAATTTAATCATTTATCCATTTATAATACTCATTCTCGCGTGTGGACCCAAACTCTCCCTTGATAAATGAAATCCCAAACACACCTGCTCTAATATCATGATTAATTAACAACTGTCCCAAAATCTCTCTCCTATAAAATGGTAAATTTAGTCATTTAACCATTATTCTAATATTTTCCCAAAAAAGCGAAAAAAATAAAAACATATTAATAATCTAATAAAATGAGAAATGATGGTAAAAATTAGATATAATACACTAGATTTCCAATTAAGTATTGAATTTAATTGTCCTCAAAAAAAAAAAAAATTTATTTGTATTTTTATTGGTCAATTCAAGTATGCAACCAATGTAATTGAGGAATCTAATGTATTGCTCTTATGAATCTAATTCGCTTAGCTTTTACGCTAATTATGAACTGCTTGAAAGTAATATTGGCTGAACAAAAAGACAAAACATCAACAAAAAATAAAAATAAAAATAAACATTTCCAACCTGATCTTAAGATGGTATCGAAAACCTTAAAAGCTTGTTCCTCACTAAGCGGCCTGGTCTGCATGGGGCCAGTGCAAACCCTAGCTTGGGCATCAAGCAGAGTCTGATTCGGGTTCGGCAACTCGGAGCTCCGATACGAAGTCGAAACGGACGGGTTCCGAATATCAGACTCGGAGAGCCCCAACTGGTCCATAATAGCCGAGTCCAGCGCAGCTTTCACAACCAAACAAGCGCCTTTGCCAATCCGATACTTCGAGGGAAATCGGAGAGAGGTCTGGTTAGGCGAATGCGTGAAATTACGAAGCTTGTTGGTGTGGAATTGAGATATGGATGAGAAAGAAAGCTCTGGATTGAGTAGAGCTTTCATGGCGATATACTCACTACTTTCTCTCTCTCTCTATCTGTGTGTCTTGTTTCGGAGAGTTCGATAAGGGGAGGGGGAGGAAATGGGTTTGCGAGAAGAATGGCGGGTAGTATATGCTTGGTATGCTGCTGATTAGGTGCTGCAGACTGCAGAGTGCAGACCATTTTTTAAAATAATAATAATAATCAACAGTACTACTGCCAAGTGGCGACTGTGTCTTAAAAAAATTTAAAAAGTCTAATTTCTGACTAGGATGTTCGTGAAATTGAAGGCAATGTTGGAGAAAAATTGGTAATTAAAATAGAGAGAGTGTGTCATGGTTACTTAAATTAATATTAACTGTTTTAATCAAATAAATAAGATAATTTTTTTTTTTTAATACAAGATAGAATTTCTATTTTAATCTAATCTAAGAGTCCGTTTGGATACCGCTTATTTTGCTGAAAACTGAAAACACTATAACAAAATAATTTTTAAATGTATGAATAGTATTATGAGGCTTAATTTTAAAGTTAAGTTTTTTTTTTTAATAAAGTATTTGTGGGTCTCGGGAACAGTGCACGGGACCCACTGAATAATGCATAATCATGTGAAAATTGACTTCTAAAAAAAAAAAAAACCAAATGCAAGACGCTTCTCTGTAGAGGCAATCCAAATGTGTATTAAGTGTATATGTATGTGAAAATCTCTCATGGAGACTTGAACCCCCCACACTCCATAAGTACTTATACTCGTAGAGTGACCATTACACCAAGAGTATGCGATGGTAATAAGATAATATTAACACCATGTTGGATGTTTAGGAGAGATAGGAACGTCAACTGAACTAATCAAGAACTATATCGTTTGAATTTTTTGAAATTATCGTTATGCCGTTCAATTTTAAAATTAGAATGAAATCCTCCCTATTTTATAGAGATAGTATAATGATAATAATTCAAACATATGTCTTTTTCTTTTCTTTTCTTTTTTATAATAATATGAAAGTTAGAACAAGAGATTTTAATCTTAGATGTCTATATTAGAAATACTAAAAAAAGTGCTAGTCAATTGAGTTATAAAACACTTAACAAATTAATGTCTTTATTGAAAAAAAAAAAAAATTCTATTAACTTGAAGATTATTAACAAGTTGAGACTAAATAGAGAAGTGTTTTAACCTGTGTTTATTGGGTAAGACTATAAGAGAGAGAGAGAGAGATTTTTTTTTTTTTTTTTTTTTTTTGAGACGAGTAAGAGTGAGAGATTAAAAGTATAGTTTCATTAGTTTCAATTCAAATATAAAATTATCCTCTATTCTCCTCCGTCTCTAAACTTCCAAACAAGCCATAAAAGAGTCATCTCTCTCAGACAATCAGACTCAATCTCTGTCTCAACTCTCAAAAAGACCGGAGAGCCCACCAACCAAACTATCAGAAATTTGTGCCTTTTGTTTTGTGTTACTGTTTACACTTTACACGCACCTACACAGCTCCACCGTAACATTACAGTGCAACAACAGTGTCTGCCACATGGCGGCCACTCGATCCAACATTCCTTCCCAAAACCCCAACTCTCACGCACTCAAACCCCTCAAACCCACTTCCATTTCTCAATCCCTTCTTAAATTCCCGGCTCTTGAATCCTCGAACAAGATCAGGAGGCGGTGTATCAATTCGAGGTGCGAGATCACGAGCTTCGAGGTTGACAAGCCCAAGAATTGGTCCGATCCAGTTCGAGTTCGAGTAATCCAACCCTTTTCNATTTTTTTTTTTTTTTGGGTAATTTATGGTTTAGGACATTTGATGATGGATTCCCCAACTTGTTCATACCTAATGCTCAAGGCATTCGTGGACAGCATGTAGCGTTTCTAGCCTCATTTAGTTCCCCTGGAGTAATATTTGAGCAGCTGTCTGTGATCTATGCATTGCCAAAACTATTCATCTCCTCATTCACACTAGTACTTCCGTTTTTCCCCACGGGTACTTCTGAGCGAATGGAGGATGAAGGAGATGTTGCAACAGCTTTTACTCTTGCTAGGATTTTGTCCAACATACCAATTTCAAGGGGAGGGCCTACTAGCCTAGTGACCTTCGATATCCATGCTTTGCAGGTTTCTACTTTGTATTTGTAGAATTGTTTTTATGTTTTGGCCTTTTTGGGTAAATTATAGACGAATCAAGTGGATCTTGAAACTTTACACTCACCTTGTTTTTAGAACAGAAGGAGGTGACATATGAGGTTTTTGATCATTCAATTGTTATAACAAGTGGGTGCCAAGAGCCTTGTGGTTCAATTGGACATCCTGGTGTCTCCAATGGATACATTCAGGGTTGAAATCCCCCTCTTCCTCATTGTAACTATCAGATTATCACAAAATGTTACAAGTGGGCAAGAGGGGATTCAAACTTTGGTACCCCTAATAAAGGAGACCAAGTAATGCCATTGAGCTACAAGGCTATTGGTAGCATTTGAGTTAAAGGTCATTTTCAATTATATTTGCAAATATTAGTGTATACAATTTATTTTGTTGGTTAATATGTGAGATTTTTTTTAGCGAATACAATTTGCTATTTCGAAATTTTTTGACCATCTGCTTTCTTTATCATGCTGTATCTTAGGAGAGGTTCTACTTTGGTGATAATATTCTACCATGCTTTGATAGTGGGATACCTTTGCTTAAAAATAGGCTCCAACAGCTCCCTGATTCTGACAATGTAAGATTCTTTTCTTTTCTTTTTGGGCATGTAAGATATATGTTGAGCTTCGTATTTGTAGAGTGGTGTTTTTTTCCCAGTTTATGGGGTTGTTGTTTAAGAATTCACTAATATGGTGAAGTCTACTCATGTTTGAAACCCCAGAGACAAGAGACAAGGGCTTCTGGGTAACCTGCACAATAAATAGTTTAAATTCCTGAGTTAGCATATGGGACCTGTAAAACCAGAAACTTTGATTGTTCCTATACTTGAAAGATCCCCCAAATATGGTTATTTGCTTCTAATGGTTTCAACCTATTTACCTGTATTCAGACCAGTGGCCAAGCTATATTATATATGTTTTTTATTTGATGTTCCTTTTTCTGAAAAAACCGATTGGGATGCTTTTCTAATTAGTAAGCATGTATTCTTTAGCAATACAGTTCACTTTTTTTTTATTTTTTGAGTCTGGAATCCAGGGTCTAAGTTAATTTTGTACCTCAAAATTGAAATGCTAAGATGCAAGAGGGGACGAGCATGTCTTAGGCTCTCAGCACTTAGACAAGATGGAGAAGATTATCAAAGAATTTGTAGCAGTGAGAGTAAAAATGACTGATCGTGATTAGTGACTGTGAAGTTGCTCTTGGAAATTATGGAAATCTAGAGATTAGATGTTGATAAGAGTAATTAACTTGGAGCAATTTCTCACCTATGACAATGAATGCTGGTGTTCTTCATTTTTTCAGATATCTGTTGCCTTTCCGGATGATGGTGCATGGAAACGATTTCATACACAACTGCAGCATTTCCCAACGGTATTATATAAAATTTTCTGTTTAACAAGAATCCTGTGTTTCACTTATACTCATGCATAGGCATATATAACTACTTTTTGTGCTTGTGTAAATTTGATGCAATTTTTACTCCAGTTAATTTGATATTTTGCACTAAATTAAAAAATCTGCTCTTTTTATTTTTAAAAACCACAAAGTAGATTATGTTAATGTTAAAATATATATTTATTTGTGTCAACTCTGGGGATATGATCATTATGTTGCACGCACCAATACCCCCACATCTAGTCCTACTGGATACATGGATTGAGGATCTATCTAGGATGAGACAATGTGAGTGAATTATTTCTAACCAAGAGTTTAGGGCCTTATATCTAATCTTTTTCTGGAGTGAACCAGGGAAATACATTGGATCTCTTGTTTTGTTAATTAAATATATCTTTTGGCTGACTGTAGTGTCTACTTGGGGGCTTGTGTCCCCAGCAAACATTTGCTTGTAGGAAACCTTCTTTTACAATGTATGTGAATGTTAACGATGGATGGGATATACCAATGGGCTGCAGCTCAGTGTGTATCCTGCAGGGTTCCCTAGTGGCCTCGGGTTAAAGTTTAAGAATCTAATACTGCAAAGGTAAATTGGGTATGTTCATAAAAGCTGTGTTCTTCTGAATCTAATGTGCACTTAAGAAAAAGGATGCATACGGTCGTGCAGTTTGTCCATTTGGTTTGTGGGGGAAAGGGAAATCTCCAAGTGGGAATTTTATTTTAGTGTTTTTGGTGATTCTGGATGCAATTTAATTTGTATGGAGGAAATGACATTTCTTGATCCTCTTCATTGATCCTGGCTGATTATTTCTCTCCCTTATATCCTATGAAATGAGATGACTTTTTTGAATTCTGCTTCAGCCGTAGATCTAGACGCTATCTGCGCAACTATAACTTTTCATATCTTTCACAGAGATGCTTGCATTTGGTTTACATTCTGACTGTACAACTAATCTTGTCCCTGGTTGCCTGCATCGCACAATTGATTTACAGATTGTTTGTGCAAAAGTTCGGGAAGGAGACAAGCGAATAGTTCGAATCAAGGAGGGAGATCCTGCAGGACGGCATGTTGTGATTGTTGATGATTTGGTCCAATCAGGTGGCACTCTTATTGAATGCCAGGTACACAAATCCATGCACATTTTGTTCTTACTATGTTAGTTCTTATGTAGTTTCTCAATCTGGAATTGTATTTGCGATCTGGAGAACATGCACAAATGTTGAGGTATCAAGTTTGACTTTTAGTAATCCACCATTTAGACCTGCACAATAGTAGTTATACCAACACATATCATGATTGTGCATCGTATCATATCCATTGTATGGTTAGGACAAACAGCTGATGAATTGAATTGATCATTTTGTCAAAGGGTTGTGGTATGAGGCATTAATATTGAGTTCCCTGGCTATTGCTAAAACCAGACTACCTCAGATGGCCGTGGATTTGGAATAAGATCTTACAGAGTTGAGTTCAACAACTTGGGGACAGATAAATACCATTATTATGTTTGGCTGAACTCCTAACAACTAAAGCTTCTTAAGGGGTGATACACTGATACCTACTGGTTTACTGATATGTGTCTAAAACTGCTTGGAAGAAAGTTTTGGGTTGTTATTGCTGATTTTCTTAATTTTTAAAAGTGATTACATATAAAAAAAATTGTATAACCTTAAAGTACAGTTCTTGCTAGCTGCCCCATGTAGTTTCTCTATACATCAACCAAGGCTTATGCGTTATAGCCGCCTCCTGGACCAATGTGGGTGTATGATTTGGCTACATTGCTCTCAATTTTGAAGTTGGTCTCATGATTTTGGCCATTCTAAACTGTACTATTTGTGAAGATAGACTAAGTGGGGACACATGGAAACCTTGTTCACAGGGTTGGAAAATAAAAGCTCACTTCACTAGGTTCATCTTTTGTGCCCCTACTTTTAGACTTTTGCACTGAAAAATACGACTCCCTTTATTTTCCATGTTTATTGGTTAGTCTTTCTGAAGTGCATACTTACACTATTGCTTCTTTTAGAAAGTACTGGCTGCCCATGGAGCAACAAAAATCAGTGCTTATGTGACACATGGAATATTCCCTAATAGGTCGTGGGAACGCTTTGAACACGATAATGGAGGTATTGCATGCTCTGACTTACATTTTCAGTCTTTCAGATAGTTTATTACAAAAAATAACTGACAGGGATTCTTGTGTTTCCACCCTTTTGCGCGCGCGCGCGCGCACACACACACACACATATATATATATAAAATGTTTCCTTTGAAATGGATATGATGGCAATTATACTGTCTCTAGAATATGATAGTCTAATCCATTTCTCTGTTATTTCCTTGTTCTATACAGGTAATCCTGATAATGGGCTGACCTACTTTTGGATAACAGACTCATGTCCAATAACAGTAAGGGCAGTGAAGAACAAGCCACCATTTGAAGTTCTTAGCCTTGCTGGTTCCATAGCTGCTACCCTTCAAATATAAGAGAAGCTTGGAAGCATGAGTCACTGGCAAAATAATGGTCTTGCGGGAAAAGTTAGTGAGTCATTGTCACTGTCAAAATCAAGTTATTGCATTGGTTCATGTGTTAAAAGGTCTTTTCTTGAAAGAAAAAAAATTCTTACAGAATAAGTTATGCGGTTTGGAGATTTGTGGTCATTTGGAACCACTTCTTCTGTTCCTGGCTTGATGATCTTTCTTTTGAGGGATAGGCCAAGATAGAAATAAAAAGGGAGAAAGGGGTGGGGGGTGTCATTTTGTGTTTGTGGTTTGATTCCCGACATTTGCCTCAATATGATTGCAATCAAGAGGCACCCTATAAAGAAGGGTAATACAAGAACCACCATAATTCCAATACAATGGCAATCTTTTTGGATGGACCAATTTGTTGTACGAGAAGCCTAATGACACAAAAACTTTTACAACATTTTTCAAAATTGTTTTGTTGATTTATTGTGATTGGTGTATAAGAAAAGTGACGTAAGAGGTGGTCTCATGTGAAAGTGGTGTCGAACTAATTGCAATTGTTGCCTTAACAAATAGTGGAAAAAGTTGTTTATCATATCAGTGTTTAGTGATGCATTAAAAAAAAAAGGAAAAAGAAAAAAGAGGCCTCTCAATTCCAAATAAATACTTAGATTTGGGTTTGGAGTTTTGTATAAGAATGAAAAAGAAATAAAAAGTATTTGGGATTGAAGTTTTACATAAGAATGAAAAGAAATAAAATAATAAAATGTCTGGAAAAATTAAAATTAATAAGGAATAGAAAATAATAGAATGAAATACATTTTAACTCTATATTTTATATGGTTTCAAATCAAATCACATAATTAAAAATTTTCAAATTAAACCTTAAAATAAATTATAGTTTTGTTTATTTTAAATTAAACTTTGAATTTTTAAAATTGAATCAATTTAGTTTAAGGGTTTGATTGAGTTGGAGGTTTAAATTGATACAATTTTAAAAGCCCATGGTTAATTAAATTGTATGGTTTGATTAAGGTGCTTAATTGAATTAGGGTTTAAATTGATACATACAATATTAGGTAGAGGGAAGGGGAGTAGTAGGGAGGAGAGTAGAGGAGAATGATTTACCTCCACTTTATTTGGATATTTGTAAAATTAGTAAGGGAGAATGGAGTAATTAGCCCTTCCTCTTGTGTAATTTTGTTAATATAATAAGGGTAAATTAAGTAATTTACTTGGTCAATAGTTTATGTCCTTTACTTTCCCTCCAAATCTCTCCAATTTGGGGGAATTAAAATTAGGGGGCTAGAAGGAGTCTAAATCCCTCCAAACTCCTCCAAATCCCTCCCCCTCATTCTTTAAAAAACTTCCAAACAAGTTAATTGCATTACTCTCCCTCCCTCTACTCTACTCCTCCTCTTTTTTTAAACATCCAAACATGCCATTAGGTATATAACTCCTTACCGTGGAAATGCCACGTTTTTTGCGTTCCTGTAGTACGCTTGTGTTCAAACTTCAAGAGGACACGCCTCTTCCTCTTGTGGAGTAGCTAGATTGCAGCAATTCATGAAAGTCCAACACTCCTATTAAAAATGAAAATGAAGTCCAACACTACTTTATGTACGCGAAAAAGTCTAGTAAGTAGTAACACTTCCTTCTTTTTTTACAACTTTTTTATTTTATTTTATTTAAGTGTGATTAGTAAATAAAAAATGATTGATCTATTTGTAAGTGATATTTAGTCACTACAGTCTATCATGTCAAAATTTTGCCAAAAGAATTATGGAATAATTTGTCATCGTAAAACTACTCTAAATACATTGTACAATAAACCAACAAATTATAAATATTCTCCAAGACTCCAAGTTTTGATTTTATAAATTTATCTCATGATTTGGGTTTTGATAAGCATCCAACAATGAAGAAGCATTAGACGCAATAAATTTTACAACTCCTAGAGCATTCAGTAGATGTATAATAGAAAAATGTGTAAAATTTACACAATTTTACCTTAAAATGACTTATATTAGTTAATATATAATTTTGTAAATTGACAAATTTGATATAGTAATCGTGTAAATTTATACTAGCACTATTCATTTTGCATTTCATTTTTTACTTTTTTTTTTTTTTTTTGTGTCTCAAGGATAAAATAAGAAAGTGGATGGTGGTTGTTGCGTGTAAATAAAGAAAAATATGTTTTTAAAAAAAAAATAAAAAAAATTGATATTTTAATGAAATGTAGTGTAAAATAGGAATGTTCAGGATCCAACTGGCATCGATGAAACCGGCCGACGCCGAACCAATCCGACTGCTTCCAAGCTCATTGTAGGTATCTGGCGCGATGGTCAACAGCAATTTGGACAAACTGAAGACGTCCGATGCGGTGAGCGGCAGCTATTTTGTACTCCAACGAGAAACTGCACCACACCGGCATATATATATAGACACACTATAATTTAACATATATGTATCAATGTTTACAGTTTTATATTTTTATGTTTCAGTAGATTGAAGAAAACCCAAAAAATACATGAAAGCAAATGCAAGGAAGAAGAAGAAGAAAATGGCGCTGATGGGTTAAGGAGAATGATAGGTTTATATATATATATATGATCTGGCACTAAAACTATGTCGTTTTAGGACTTAATATCAACTCCAAAACGACGTAGTTTTATCATCAAATTTATAAAATAAATAAATAAACGTTTTTTTGCCTTCTAATTTAAAACCCTAGGTTTATTTACCCACCCCTCTCTATATCACTCAGTCTCATCTGTCTGCCTCTTTTAGTCCTAGCAAGTCAACAACAAAAGTCTTCATCTCTCATCTCTCTCTCTCTCCCCCCTCAATCTCTACTGCTTACTGCCACTGTAATCTAGTGTTTGATGCCACGTTTTTTGGAGTTTCACCCTCTCTCCTCTTTGTCACAATATTCTCAAGAGTTTCTAGTGATGATTCTAACTTCAGATGCTCTTCCTTGCAAATGTAATGCTTTCTACCAGGTTTGTTTATGTAATTTATTTTCGATGGTTTTGTCTGATCTTTTATAAGTTTGGTTTAGTTTTTTTATTTGGGTTTTTGTAATTTGAAATGGGTATGTTTGAGAGAAAGATTGTGAATTTGTTTTCTTTTGATTTTTTTTTTTTTTTTTTGAATATTTGGGTTTTTTGTTTTATTTTAATGAGTATGATGTGGTTTGGGTTGTTAGTTGCATTGTATTAGGTTCCTGAGAAAATGAGGAATTAACCGAACTAACCGCACTAAACTGGTATTTTGCATTGCTCCTTGTGTAGACCAGTTCCCACCCCTCCACAGGTGAGTTGCGGTTAGGAATGAGGGAAAACCGCCCCTATAGGTGTGGTCCAAAAATGCCCAAAAAACCAACTGCACCGCACCATGTACAGCCCTAGTACTATAAAATAAATAATTTGATATGAAGTATTTTAAAAGGTAAGTATGTAAAATAGAGAAAAAAAACTTATACTAAAATAGACAATAATTTTTGGTGGAGCTAAAGCAAATGACGTTATAATTAAAGTAATATTATTTTCACACATCACTCATGTTATGTCTAAGTATTGTATTTTTAAAATTATGGTTCAATAATTGAAGAACGTCACATCAACCATTTTTTTGTGTGCAATGACTAATGGTAACAAGTTTTGGTTACGTTAAACAGAATTTATAGGCAAAATGCACTTTTGGTGCTTCAAGGGCCAGTTTCAATTTAGTTTATCTTCAATTGCATCAATTTAGTTTTATTTATTTATATTTTATAATTTATTTCAATGTTACTACTAACTTAAAAAATAGGGTTAAAATTGCCAGTAACTTGAAATTCAATTTAGATCTCTTGGTGAAAAAACAGGGGATAAGGTTTGACAAAAAACTTAGCGCTTACAACTAACAATAAAAAAAATAATATGTATTCCTGTCATGTGCAATGCATATGACTTGTTTAAAATAATTATATAAAATGTGATTTAGTAAGGTCACAACTAAGTTTGGAACCAAACTCTATATAAAAATAAATAAATAAATAAATAAGAAGGACAAAACCAATAGGACAAATTTTGGCTACAACTCTCACTTAAAAATTAGCATGACTATATATTTTGAAAATCTAATCATTAGATTACACGTTCTTTATGTTTTTAACACGCATGTCAAATTTTGTACCAATCGAATGATTTACTATTCAATCCATAAATTCATTTTTAATACATAATTTTAGAATACAAAAACTTGAAATTTAAATATTTGATTGATGACATAATTATTGATCTTTGACTTTGAAAATTTTGTAAGTATGGAGGATATAAAAATAAAATATAATTCAATTCACATCCAATAAAAACAAATTTAATGGAGTTGTAGCCATTGGCTATAAACTAAACTAGTATGTAGCCAAACTTTATCCAAACCGAAGTGGCTAAAAATTAGTCGCAATTTAATTTTGACAAAGTTTAGCTGCAAACTATCTTTTCCAACCTACCACGTGCCAATTTATAAACAAGGTACATGACTCATAAAAAAATTCATGCGACTAAAAACTATATATTAATGGCCTTATCAATTGTCACGTAATGAGTCAGAGGAAGGTAACTCTAAACCCATTTGACACTAAACTTTTTTTCATACGTTAATAGCTGGATTCAGAAGCTACGTGCAGGAGAATTTCAACTTTCAACTCGAATAGTTGGCAGACAAAGTGGGAGAACGGAAAGAAATGGCTCCATATTTGTAATTGATATGATTCATGACAATAGGACCATAAAAGCATCATTGTTGTCGCTCTTTATTCTCAAGTTTAGTTTAGGGTTCCATTTGACATGTATATTAAATGACATAATCAAACTAAGATCAAATATCTATCCTAATCATATTTGATGCTCGATATTCTTAAATTTGAAACTCATGATCCCATAAGTTCCGGTTTGCTTAACTAATAAAGCCTTTTGTTGTCAAATATTTAATTTTGACAAAGTTTAGCTGCAAACTATCTTTTCCAACCTACCACGTGCCGATTTATAAACAAGGTACATGACTCATAAAAAAATTCATGTGACTAAAAAATATATATTAATGGCCTTATCAATTGTCACATAATGAGTCAGAGGAAAGTAACTCTAAACCCATTTGACACTAAACTTTTTTTCATACATTAATAGCTGGATTCAGAAGCTATGTGCAAGAGAATTTCAACTTTCAACTCGAACAGTTGGTAGACAAAGTGAGAGAACGGAAACAAATGGCTCCATATTTGTAATTGATATGATTCATGACAATAGGACCATAAAAGCATCATTGTTATCGCTCTTTATTCTCAAGTTTAGTTTAGGGTTCCATTTGACACGTAAATTAAACGACATAATCAAACTAAGATAAAATATCTATCCTAATCATATTTGATGCTCGATATTCTTAAATTTGAAACTCATGATCTCATAAGTTCTGGTTTACTTAACTAATAAAGTCTTTTGTTGTTAAATAAGATGTTTGAGGTTTGATCACTATCTACATTAAAAATCAATTAATTTCTTAATTTGATAATAAAGAAAAACTATTAAGAGCAGAATTCATAAGCTCAAACTCTATTAAAAAAAAAAAAAAAAAAACCCAAACAAATAAACAAACTCACGAATCCCATATCTAAGGATCCTATCATACGTATAGTCCACATAGTGTCATAGTTGCAATTTTGCTGATGATAAAACTACTTGATACATAGGCCCACCAAATATAAAATAACCCTTGCAGCCCGGATAGGGGATGAAGGTCTCACAGTCAAATACTTGTGCATGTTGGATTGCCACTGAACTGTTAACAGTACTGAGCCCTCTGTGGATGGGCCGCTTCTCCAATTTAGCTGATACATTAGATGTTCTCCAATGGGTCAGGGACCTCGGGCCTCGGAGTTTTAAGGAAGTCTCTCTCTCTATTTTGTAATTTCGTGCCAATCCGCTTGACAACAAAAGGAAACCCACAAGCCTTTTTACCCAAAAAAAAAAAAAAAAAAAAAAAGGTTTAGGAATAAAGAGCTAGTAGCCTGTTCCCCCCCCCCCCCCCCACAACAAAAAAAAGAAAAGAAAAAAGAATACATATACAACGATATTCATGTTCTCTAGTAGTCTATATTGTTAGCTGTGAAATATTCCCTTTGATTCTATTATGTTATATATTGACATAAAAATAAAAAAAAAGGAAAAAGAAAAGAACACAAAATGGCATAAGTATTGAGCTCCGTTGATCAGTATCATGGAAAAGATCTGATTGGTTTGAGATATGCTTACAACAATGGATGTGATTGTGAATGTAATGAAATCACTGCTTTTTCTATGGGCATCTGAGAGGACCTGCAGTAGTTCACTTCCCATGGAGGAGAATTTGGAGTATAAAGGTACCTCGTGAGATAGCTTTCTTTGTTTGGACAACAACTTTGGGTAAAATTTTAGTGGAGGATCTTTAAAAACACTCTCTTATGAGTATTGATTAGTGTTGCATGTGCATTGGTAATGAAGAGCCTGTTAATCACCTTCTATTCAATTTTCCTTAGCAATGGCCTTGTGTTCATTTGTGTTTACTCTGGATCTCTTGGGTCATGCCAAAGACTTGATTTAGTTGTTGGGTAAAGTTTCGTTGTTGTAGCCATTTTAAGATATGAAGGCTACTCCTTTGTGTGTGTTGGGGACCATTTGGTGGAGAGGAATAGTAGGACCTTTGGTGGTGTCGAGTGATCTAATCATGTTTTGAAGCAAATGATTTTGAAGTCTGTATACAAGTGGATGACTGTTTCGGGCAGTATCCCCTTTTCTTCTGTTTAAGGCTTTCTAGACCTTTTGAGTTTGAAATTGTAATTCTTTAGGAGTGGGTCAATGCACATTGTGTATTTGATCTATCTCCTCTTTTGAATAAAATTATTGTACTTATCCCAAAAAAATGGCTACTGTTTTAGTAGCTTTAAATAGTGTTGTTTAGGAGCTTTGGAGATACATCTGAATGACATGTAGGCCATAATATATTGTCAAATACCTGAAGAGATAACTGTTAATTGCTTTGGGGCTTTTATTTATTTAGTACTTAAATTATAAAGCTTCCTTGATTAGGAGAGGGGGGGGGAGGGGAGGGTGAACCTGTAGAGAGGTGCCTACTTCTGGACTTGGTTGCGTGGAACTCTCCTAAAATACAGGGGAACGGCTTAGTTGGGCTTGGTTTCTAAGCTTTAACATCAAACTCAGGAAGCTACATGCTTGCCTTTGACTGTATGAACATTTACGGTTGCAAAAAAGGTTTACTTAGAACCAAGGTATTCATTAATTTTGTGACATGGTGGTGGCTTATGTCTCATTTTACTCATTTACAGTGTAGTCATTAGACATAAGTTCTTTTGGTTACTTTTTAAGGAGACACTCATGCAGTCCTTTGCTTATTCTACTCTCTTGAAGGAGTCGCTTATATTTCTCATAATCATAATGAGGTGCCTTCGGATAATGTTATGAACTTTGCAGATGATGCATAATGTTGTAGATTGAGGCTGTATTCTTTAGTAGATCTTCTCTCATGCCTTTAGCACTTTCTTTCCTCTTTTCCCCCCCTTTTTAAGAAAGGTCACGAAAACTGACTGGCACTCAACTCACATATTAGAGTTCTTTTACCGTGAATTATTGCTATCATGATTCTTTACATTCTCTTCATTTTCTTCCCATGTTACATCTTAATTGTCTTCTGTTGTGTGTTTCTAGGGGGTCCAAAAGCAGCTTGTGCTGGTTGTGCTGGCTTTGCAGCATTTTCAGTCCTGATAGAGAAGTTTCTGGATAGACACGATTGATTTAGTGCGTTGCTATTGTGATCCAATTTTGCAAGCATTAATTATTACAAGAGAAGTGATAGCTTATCTTCAAATTTATGATGCCTTATTTTCTTCATAGATATAATCCCCCTTAATTAAAGGGATGCATTAGAGGGAATTCATGATTTTTGATTTTGTACGAATACTGTATTTCTTTCATGATAGTTTCCTTTGCGGAAGTATTCTTCAAACTGAGGAAGTTTAGTAGGTTAAGTAGATACTATTATACATGTTGCGTTTGGCATTCAAAGATAACAGTGAAAGGGAGTTTCCCATAATGTTATTCTATTTACTTTTAGTGTTGGAAAATCATTACAGCTTCTGGACATTGACGGGCTTCTTAGCATAAGCTATATTGGTTGGATTGAGCTTTTGGCAAACTTCTAGGCTATAGTGATAAAAATAGCAGAAGAGTCTGTAAGCCCCGATATAAACCACCACCCATTCCATATATTAGTTAAATAAATCTGTTTGTTTAATATTATATATACATATATATATATATATATATATGGATTGGGATGGGGGACTTTATACCACGACATTGTATTTATAGCAAAATCAACAAAATAACCTCTGTAAAATTTTGAACATCATGAGAAAAACCAAACATCTATACAATAGTGTGACCTTGTTTAAATTTTACCTTTTAGGTTATAAAAGGATCACGTAAATAAAGTCAAGCTGCTCTAATATAATTGTCACAATTGCTCTAATAAATCCTCCAAATCCGAGAAGTCTACCAGAACTCATTTCAATGGAGGATAGGAGCAGAAGCGCAGAGCCCAGTTTTTATTTATTTTTTTTTTTTCCTCTTCCTCTTCAAAATGAGAGGCAGAGAGAACTGGCTATTGGAGGGAAGGAGAGAATGAAGGGGGGGGGGGGGGGGGGGGGGGGGGTGGTTGTNATAATAGAGTGATGGAAGATCGATGGAGCAAATTTGGTTTTTTTTAACTGAGATCTTGGACGGTGGCATGGACATTGTAGCCACGATGGAGGAGTTCACAGACGAGCCAGGATCCAATGCACCCGCTACCTCCGGTCACGCACACCACCTCTCCCTCTTTTGCCATTTCCCTTTCTCTCTCTCTCTCTCTCTGTCTCCTTCACCCAATCTTCACGCTTCACTCACTGCCAATTTTACTTGCAATTTTTCTTCTATAAAGATTTTACTTGCTGTCTGCATTCCGCAGAGACATGAATAGATGGGATAGGATAGGGGAAAGGATAGTAATATAGAATTGAATATGATGAATGATGATGCAGATAAATATATATATATATATATATATATATGTAAAATAAATATAGTGCCTAAATGCGGTTGGGAAGCACCTGTAGCAGTAGAGAAAAAATATCTATGGATGTATAGCGCAAAAAAAAAAAAAAAATTATTCCTTATCCGGTGAGTTCTAGTAGAAATGTAACATTTTTTTTGTCTAATTATTATTATAAATTTTTTCTGTAACATCACTTGTACATCATTGTTATTACTTTGATTGATCGCAGTGACACGGACATACTATTACTATATATGGATGATGCAGTGACTTGTATGGGATTTGTTGAAATGAAGAGGGTTGGAAATCTATACCGTGTTGGTTCATGGTTGGACACTATATTTATTTTACATATATATATATATATATATATATATTTATCTGCATCATCATTCATCATATTCAATTCTATATTACTATCCTTTCCCCTATCCTATCCCATCTATTCATGTCTCTGCGGAATGCAGACAGCAAGTAAAATCTTTATAGAAGAAAAATTGCAAGTAAAATTGGCAGTGAGTGAAGCGTGAAGATTGGGTGAAGGAGACAGAGAGAGAGAGAGAGAGAAAGGGAAATGGCAAAAGAGGGAGAGGTGGTGTGCGTGACCGGAGGTAGCGGGTGCATTGGATCCTGGCTCGTCTGTGAACTCCTCCATCGTGGCTACAATGTCCATGCCACCGTCCAAGATCTCAGTTAAAAAAAACCAAATTTGCTCCATCGATCTTCCATCACTCTATTATTATTATTCTCCTAACCCACTATCTCTTCTGTTCTGTTGCAGAGGATGAGAATGAAACGAAGCATCTAGAAGGTCTAGAAGGAGCCGAAACTCGTCTCCGTCTCTTCCAGATTGATCTCCTCGACTACCCCTCCATTCTCCGCGCTGTTAATGGCTGCGCCGGTGTCTTCCACCTCGCCTCTCCCTGCATCGTCGATCAAGTCCAAGATCCCCAGGTCTATCTATCTTTAAACTTTGGATATTCTCTTGCACCTGGAATTGATTCTTTTTTTTTACTTTTCTAGTAATATGTATGTGATTTGGGAGTGGTGCATTTACAGAAGCAACTTCTGGACCCGGCGATCAAGGGTACTATAAATGTACTGACTGCAGCTAAGGAAGCTGGGGTGAGCCGCGTGGTGGTCACGTCATCAATCTCCTCTATAACTCCCAGCCCTACCTGGCCACCTGATGTTGTCAAGGCTGAGGATTGCTGGTCCGACCTTGACTACTGCAAGCAGAAGGAGTTATGGTATCCAATTTCTAAACACCTAGCCGAGAAAGCAGCTTGGGATTTTTCTAAAGAGAAGGGTTTGGATGTGGTGGTGGTCAATCCCGGGACTGTCATGGGCCCGGTTATTCCTCCTAGACTCAATGCTAGCATGCTAATGCTTCTTCGCCTTCTTCAGGGTAATGCTCGCTCTCTCTATCGATCTAATGTTGTTGCTATTAAGAGCGTTTTCACTTGTGTATTAGATTTGATGTACATGAGTTGTTTAATTTAACCATCGTTATTTGTCACTTCAATTTGAATCAGCAAATTAAAACTCGTAGAATTCATATGTCATTTTTTTTAAACCATAATAAAACAGCAATTCGTTCTTCTCTGCTTTAGTCAAGTGGCTGAGGCTGACCTTGAGTAAAGGCTTAAGATTTGTGCACTGTAAAAGTTCGGTTTATAAATATTCTTCAGAAAAAAAAGTCTTCATTCAATACTTTTTATCTCATACTTAGTGGTCATATATGTGGGCTAGTCCCAAACTTGGAGGAAGGGACAGTGTTCACTGTATGCAGGAGTGCAGTGATATGCCACTTTCTTCATCTTCTAGCATAGGTCTATTGTGGAAGTTTATGTTCATAAGGGTTTTGCTTTAGGTACTCCTTGGGTTGTCAAAACCATGCCACCCTTCAATCTTCTTTGGGTTAGGAAGTAGCCATGCTAAAAGTGAAAGATGCATGCTAAGTGATAAGCAGCATGCAATCACAATAGATGAAAGCTTTCGACACGTGATGTCATTCTGCCTTTATATGGACAATTCTATCTCCGTCACACCTTTAACTGGATGTAGTCTTCAACCCTGGGAGGATGCACCACCAGCTCTCTTACTTTTTACTATAGTTGATTATTGTGGATTTGTAATTTCCTCTACTTCTAAAAACAAAATAATAATTCCTTTTTAACTGTAAGTTTCTGATATTTACAATTAGTAAAAGCCTTAACCATGCGATTTTATCCTTGCTGCAGGATGCACTGAAACATATGAAAATTTTTTTATGGGATCTGTGCATTTTAAAGATGTGGCCCTGGCACATATATTGGTTTATGAGAACAAATCAGCAACTGGAAGGCACTTGTGTGTTGAAGCTATATCACATTATGGTGATTTTGTAGCAAAGGTTGCTGAACTTTACCCTGAATATAAAATTCCAAGGTAATACATTCGACTTTCTGTGACTGTGAAATGGATTTGAAACAGGAACTATGTACATCTCTTGAGTATCTGATAACCATAAAAGCTGCATTAGAACAAAAGTCAATGACATGGTGGAATTGAATTGCATTTTAAGGGAAATTATGATCCAGATATGATAATGCTTAATAGATGAAGATATATAACTAACAATTGTCAAATGAGGTTTGTTGGGTTTAACATTGATACTGCACTGTCTGCCGCAGGAAGTACCATAGAAGTGTATATATTTTATTTTGTTTTGTTTTCGACTATTTTTAATAGGTCATAAATCAACTTTAAACTTCAATTTTTGTTTGGGTTTGGCCCCACCCAACTCAACTCCATTCCTTGGACTGAGTGCTGTCTGATCTATAGAGACCCAGTCATGCAATTTTTATTCTTGCCTTCTAATAATATTTCATCTTTTGCTAGCTTATTTAAGTTCCCTTTGTGCTGCCATACCTTAATGATTTTAGAATTTCCAGTTAGGTAAACTTATTGTTGCATGTATCTGGTTGGTTTCCAAGTCTTTGATTTTGGTTCTTCATCCTTTGGAACATTATCATATCTGCTTGATGCCAATTTTAGAATTTAAATGCAATAGAAGTGGTTGTATAAATTGCTGAATCTATAATGTCCCCTTGTGTGCAGGTTGCCAAAGGATACTCAACCTGGGTTGCTGAGGGCGAAGGATGGAGCTAAGAAGCTGATGGACTTGGGCTTACAATTCATTCCTATGGAGCAAATTATCAAGGAATCTGTTGAAAGTTTGAAGAGCAAAGGATTTATTTCTTGAATGCCAGCTACAGGTGTTCACGAACACTTTAGGGATCTAATTATCTTGTGAACTGATTTATCGGTGAGGATTTGTAGTATTATTATGAACAATTCTAGCCAATGAATTCTGGTTTCTCAATGTAGCTTGGATCTCCTTGTAATCCTGTCCCTAATATATTATTGAGAATAACATATCTTAGAATTTAGCAGTTAAAAGTTGTAGTTACTAGTTAATAATTAGTATTTTGGTTCAAGTTATTAAAGACTATTTCAAAAAAAGAAAAAAAAGAGGGAAGTTATTTTTTGGATCATGTCCTTGAAGAAGCCTAAGTCAACGGAGAAGCAATTACAGTCCTAAACTCTACTAATGAAACCAGGAAAGAAACCGAATTAAGTAGGAGGTAACAAAAGACATGGCAAACACTAACAAACAAAGAGGAAACAATCTAGAATGAGAATACATGGGAGATTGATTGAGACTCTGAGCTTACTACTAACCGCCACTCAAACTCCTTGTCTTAATCCTTAGAAAAGAATGCATTTGGCCTCAAAACTTGTCAAAATTCACAGCTGCTCTTGTTGGGTGTGCCTTTCAGCTTTCAGCTTTCAGCTTTGGCAGGTGGACCACATGGTGCTTGGCTTCACCCCAGTACGCAATTTGTCAAATTGCTCATTAAACCCTGACTCGCCCTGTGCAATTGTATGGTAGGTATCGGCATATAAAGAAATTCCGGGTTTTATAGTTCTACAGATCAGATTACTTGAAAAAATAAAATAAAATAAATCAATCGAACCTCTTCTTAATTCGAGGGGATGCGGAGAGGTGCATTTCCCCCCTGCTCATTATAGCAAAAAATACAAAACCCTTGAAATAGACCAGCTTAATTTCATAAATTTCAGACAATTATTTCAATATATTTACCCTGGAAAAGAAAATGAGGAAATTTTACAAATATCTCTTAAGTTTGGGGAAATGACATTTATCTTCCTTGAGATTGAGAAATCAACATATTAGTCCTTCCATTAATAACAACAACAGAATATTTCAAAATTTGAAAATATTGCATTGACCAAACCCTAACCACAATTTGGTGATAAAGAACAATATTTAACCCAAAAAAAAAAAAAATTCATTACCATGATTATGGTTTGATTGAGAGAATCTTTTCAAAATTTGAAATTTTTTGTTATTATTATTATCAAAATGACTAATGTGTTGATTTTCTCAAATCTTAAGAAATAAAGTGTCATTTCTCTTAAGATTTGGGACTTAATATCATTTTCCCAAACCTCAATAGAGGTTTGCAGAATTTACCCTATAATAAAGCTTATGTTCTACATTCTACATGTAGTGGTTGCATCAAGTGGACACATTTTTCATTTTTCTAGTGTTTTTTCCCCCTTGCATCTTGTGAGTTGTGATGCACTATAAGTAAATTAGGATAATTAACAAAATTTGCCAAGAATCTTGTAATTCAAATTACACTTCCTGGTGTTTCAAATGAGGATTTCTAGAGTTCAAATGCTCCCCACCCCCCCCACCCCGCAACTATTGAATCATTAAAAAAAAGGACAAAATTTAGATACAATTACTTATATGTTATATTTTAGGAAGGTTAATTAAATTCAACCATATGGCTATATTAGCCAATAAACTACATGGTTGAATTTAATTATTACTAGGAAAAGATAGTTAAATTTAATTAAGGAGTTTTACCTATGTTTTTCGATTTTTTTTTGGGTTTTTAGTAAATAATTAGATTTGGTAGCCAATAAAAGTAATTTTCAAAGTGAGAAATTAATATCTTTATTTTATTATTCTTGCTATTGAGATTTGACAAAATTTTTATTTATTTATTCATAATTTGAGGTAGTAAATTAAGAATGGTACACAACCATTTTAATATAGATCCATCATTAACATTTAACACCTTGGACTTGTTAAAAAACTTTTTTTATTAGACTTATTCTTATAATAAATTTAGGACAATATTTAGATATAATTTTTAAGGGATTGAGATCAGGTAGGGTATTGCACGTTTAGTTGCTCTTGAGAATGAAAGTTGAGAAAAATAACTTTCAATTTCAAGTATCCAGTAAAAAAAGATTAATAAAAAAAAAATTTATTGTTAAAAAGTGAAGTGGTAAAACGAGAAAAAAAGAAAGTAAAAAATTAAGTGATTTCATTCATCAATACAACATACAAATTCTTATCTTTTTTAAAGACCATTAAATTCAATATATTCATATATTTAAATTTAATTAAAGAATTTAAGATACAACTTCTGAACAAAAAAATTCTCAATATATATATATATATATAAACAATTTTATCAAAGTTTTGTCCATAAATATCAATACGTGGATAGAGTGAATTTATTCCGTGTGTGTTTGTTGTTAATTAAAAAAAAAACCCAAAATTTAAAAAGAATGAAATATATGTACATGAACCGTTTTCTGACTAGTGGCGGCCTCTAACAACAAACACCTGTAATTTTCCAGTCCTGGTTTTTATATTTCTCTGCATATAGATATAATAGTTTTCTTGGATTGCACTCCCTCTCTGACTCTCAGCTCCATTGTTCTGAAAATCCCTCAGCCTTTTTCTCCAATGGCTTCTAATCTTGTAATTACGCTCTCTCTCGTCTCTTACCTCTTCTTCTTCACGTCTTCTTCTTCGTCAGCTTCTAGAATTATTTTACCATCAGATTCTCAGAAAGTCTCTGTGGGCTTATACTACGAATCCCTATGCCCCTACAGCGCCAATTTCATAATCAATTACCTGGACAAGCTCTTCGAAACTGATCTCATCTCTATCGTCGATCTCAAACTCGTTCCTTGGGGTAACGCCAAACTCAGAGCCAACAACACCTTCGATTGCCAGGTCATGGTTTTCCTTAATTCCACAATTTTATGACTTTCTTTTTCTTTTTCTTTTTTTCTTTTTTTGTTTGATTAATCACAATTCAATTGCTTGGAACTGTATACTTATACTATTTGACAATTTTCCCATATGGGTTGGACTTATTTACTTGTATTGAGAACGTCAAAATTGTACTTTTCATTATTCTATGTATTAACATAGGATGAAGTACTAAGTTTTTTGATGATGATTGCAGCATGGCCCATATGAATGCTTACTAAACACTGTGCAAGCCTGTGCAATTGATGTCTGGCCTGATTTGGTAAGACTTCATTTTTTTAATATTTCGATAGTTACAATGGGGGAGTGAGGATTTGAATCTGGGTGTTTCCATTGAAAATACCAAGAGGTGTCAATTAGCTCTTGGCAAATTGGTAAGACTTGTTGCTGACCATAAGACAGTAGAAATAAAAAATGATAAGAACCCATTGGTACATAAGACTATAAAAGTGCTACTAGCATTTTCTTCTTGGTGCTAAGCTTATATTTAGTTGTGGTGTGCACAGGGACATCATTTCAGTATTTCTGAAAGTCTTGTGGATAGTTGTGAAAATGTTTTGATCATATGCATACTGAAGGTTACACATGTGTGACTGGAAGTCTCACATGGAGAAAAGGTAAAGAGGATGAGGAATTAATATAATACAATTAGGCTCAAACCTACAGGCTTAAGTTGTTGGGTTAAGTGGTGTTCCTATATGTTATATTAAGGCCTCAATTGGAGTCTGCCCAAGGTTTTATCTCCCCAACAAATACTAGTGTGGTTTTTTCTTCTTGGAAAATGAAAAATCTTAAGTTAGTTGAGTTGTTTGGTCAGTTATTCAAGGGTTTTAACTTTTAATAACATGTGAGTGGCAATGCTATGTTCTCATGCACTTTCATGTTGTTGCAGAGTGAGCATTTTCCTTTTATTAATTGCGTTGAGACTTTGGTCTACGAACACAAGTACCCCCAATGGGAATCATGTTTTGAGAAGCTGGGCTTGGATCCAAAACCTATTTCAGATTGCTTTAGTAGTGGACATGGTAAAGAGGTTGGCTTTCTTCAATTGAATTTAACATTAAATTTTCCATTCAAGTGGCGTAAGTTGTTTGGGTGAAAATATCAGGATGCACACCTTTTTTTTTTTTGGTTATCATGGGTGTTTAGGGCTCTTAGAACTAATCGTTCTGATGTGTATAGTTCCCCCTGGACGTTTGCAGTGTGCACTCCCAAGTTTAATATTAATATTATCCTATTAAGAATCAAATTGTAGCAAAATAACAGTTGATTGTACTATTTATACCAGCTTTGTCTAATAAACTAAAATATACAGACAGCACAGATTATCCTATGGTGAATAAATGAAATATTCTTTACTTAATGTGAACCAACATACATTATTGAAATCGTGTAGCCTTATATGGGCTACATCATCAAGGTGGAATATTTGTTGTGTGATCACTTGGTAGTTGGTACATAATAATTATAATTGAAGGGTTGGAAGTGCTTTGCCATTAATTTTTTTTATAATTGCTAGGCTACTAACCAAAGAATCCCTAGCTTACCTAAGGAGATACCTCTGGTTGAATAACTGTCATTATACTTTTTTTCCTACATGGATTCTATCTTGCTAAATATAGCTTATTGACAGATGGTATATGTTTTTGTTTTCTTGATTCCTCCAAGAAGCTGTAAGATTTGGGTATGCAAGTACTTGCAGTTGACCCTTCTTAGGAACATAGGAAAGAGAGTTTGAATTTATGTTGAATGAATCATCAGTCCTTAAACTATTTGGCTTTTCATTTGTAGTACTGTAAAGGTGAGTAATTGTGGATCCCGTGGAATTAGTGAAGGACTAATCTTTACTGGGCTTGGGTGAAATTGGTAAAAAAAAAAAAAGTTGTACCCAATGCACAAAGCCCTCACTTTTGCAAGCCTCCAAATTTTTTTGGAGAAGATGATTCCCAGACTCGAACCTACAACCTTTTGCTTTTGGTGGATGGCATGCCACCGCACCAAGGATTGGGTGAAATCAGCATTTATAAAAAATGAGCTGCCAAATACTTGGATGGTGTTAATTAATAACGTGGCCAGGAAATGGTTGGAGCTTCCATGACCACGAAATACTTTTATATTTAAACTTGTGACTAGAATACTGAAGAACACAACCCCAAATCAAGAGCTTCTTACATAGAGTGGTAATTTAGTGCAAGTATTTTGAATTGACACACTAAAAACTGACTTCTCTGACATTTGATTGTTTGTAAAATCATTCCATTCTTTCATATGGGACCACTTTAGGGGCCCTTTTTATTTTTGTTTCTGTGGGGAGGGGGGATATGTGCTATTATTCTGCTGACTGGAATCATACTAGGCACAGCGTTTTCCTTTCTGTTTACCTCGTCACTTATACTATGGTTTACTACTGTCAGAAATTCTCTAGCTATCTATAATTGGATTTATTTTTTCTTTATACAGCTTGAATTGCAATATGCAGCTGAAACAAACACCCTTCAGCCTCCTCATAAGTATGTGCCTTGGGTTGTTGTGGATGGAGAACCACTCTATGAGGTTTGTTCTTTTGACTATGTAAAGTTCTTCTGTTTTCCAATATTATTCACCAAGGCATATGCATACATGATTGGATTATATTTGTGTAACCTCATTTTGAACTAATTAAACAAGTGATGGTTGTTTGTAACCACTAGATTAATTTCTGGTCATTTAAAATAGTGATGGGTAATGGGTAACCATTATTATTGCTCTCTCTAAGAAATGATATAATTTCTCACTGCAGGATTATGAAAACTTTCTAAGCTATATCTGCAAGGCTTATAAAGGTACTGCTGTGTCCACGGCCTGTAGCAAAGTATCTGTGAATACTGTATCAGGGAAAGCGAAGGTTATCCATCCAGATTGCTATGAGACAAGAGCGCTGGCATTAGCAGCAAGAATAAAATCAGCCATTACACGGTGGATGGGCCAGAAGAACATGGTAGCTTCGATGTAAATGTCTGCGGTTTTATGTGTTTGTAGATTGGTTCATAACTGTTCCTTATATTTTCTGGAGATCTACCTATCTTGTTTGTATTTGCAGTGCCCAGTTAAGGCAGCTAGGAAATAGTAAGTTGGTACCAGCCAGAGAAAACTCTTCTTGTTTGTGGCGTATCATTAATTATTAATTATGACAAATAGTTTTATGTTTAGTGATAAATCAGTCTAGATGCATATGCTGCATTTTCATGGCACCCATAGATACTCTATTTGCTATTCTTCTCATTTGTACACTAAAGAGAGAGCAAACCAAAATCTATAAATAATGTCTACTAAGTTATTCTGTGAAACACTAAAAGTTATAAGCTTCGTTAGAAATAATTCTCAAGTTGCAGATCTCTTTTTATTCCGTGAACCTCTACCTATTGTGGTTCTTTTAACTCAAAGAACCTCTCAATGCGAGAAAAACACGAAACTGTTTGAACCGCAGTTAGACCGTATGGTTCTCTGAACTGTAGTCGGTTTTTACGGTTTACACGGTTTTATTTTTTTCAGATTTGGAACCAAATAATTTCTAAAGAAAAAAAATAGAGAAGAAGGAGAAGAGGAACAAAAAGACAACGAAACAGAGGCGGCGCCATGAAGTAGTAGTTTCTTCTTCTTTCTTCCTTTTCTTCTTCTTCTTCTTCTTCTTCTTCTGTCCGTCTGTTTCCACTACTCTACAATAACTAGTCTCCTCTCCGAATCTCTATTTTTGCTAAACATTGCTATGTAACTTTTGTTATATGTGGTTTCTCTTTCTTTGTTTTGAATTTCTTTTTGAAGTTTCCTAAGTCTCCACATAACTACTGATTAGTACTTGCATTGGAAATGTTGAAAACTTTGAATTTTTGAATAAAAAATGAGCTGAATATTTCAGTCATAACTTCTCTTTTAGCTTTGAGTAACCTTGAGCCCAACGTGATGTGACATGACATAATGTACGTGTATTGCCATTTTGCCACAAGTCCTCAAGTTCTTATTGTAGGATCACAATTCATAACCCAAGCTCAAAAGATATGGGATATGAGCTCAATGAGTCTAGTACAATGAATTTGTAGAAAGTGGGTGAAAGAGCTGGGATTTTGGTGAATTAGACAATGATTAATAATGATTTTAAAAGATGAATAAGCATGCAACACACGTAAACCTCAATAAAATAATTGTCCAAGGAGATAGATTAGTAATTAATCTAATAGTTTTGATAGTTAATACAGCTTTTAGTGCTACAGTAATTCCTTTTTTCCTCCTTCTTTTTTTTTTTTTTTTTTTTTTTCTCCCCCCACTTTTATGAGAGGTCTTTTCATTATATATTTCCTTTCAGACTCTCTTGATCGTACACTTGTTAATCATCTAAACCTTCACTTGAATACATGTCCCATCAAACATCTTCTTTAGCTCTTTGGGAATGGTGGTAGCTAAGACTATACTGTTCAGGGGTCTTTTCCATATAAATGTGGCTAGAAAAGTTGCTGTAGTGCATTTAATGCGGTGGTAGTAGCTTTTCTTTTAGATATTTCTGTGTTCTTATCACCTTTGTATGTGCTTGAAATTCATCCTGATCATTGTTGGATGTCCCTAAAAGGTCACCTAAATTACCCCAATGCGTGCTTGATCGATATTCATCGTATTTGAGAGGGAACTACTTCTCAGACTATATGCCTCCATTCTTTTCTTCCGTGATTCTCAATTTCGGGGCCTCTTCCAATCATTTACTCCTCCTCGAACATATTCACGTCCTCGGATAAGGCCCAAGTCCCAATATACAAATTTGGGCTCTTATACCCACAATAGCCCCCTCAAAATTTTGGTTTTTCCCTTGCATTCAAGGATAAAAATTGGGATTTTGATTTGCCGTAGATATAAGGGCTATAAATGTCAAAATATATGAGTTTACACATGTGGAAGTATAGTTTTGTGCGTTTCATCATTGCTACTGACGTTTCGGAATTTGCGAAGCGTCATTAATTGCTTCAGGCGGCATTATGTCTTTGGCATCCAACGGTGAAACAATGATCCAACGGGTGATATTTTTTCTTAGGATTTGGGTGGGATAACTCCCACTCATTTTTTGCCCCCTTATATAAAGCCTCGAAGGAGATTATTTTTTCTTTACTTTACAATCTCTCAAACTCTCTAGCGACCTCAAGCATTCAAACTTACAAAGTCTGTTAAATCATTGAACTTTTATCTCTTTAGAAATCTTTGAGAATTCTTCTAAAGGTTTCAAAGATCTTCCTTCCCCTTAGTTCGTGTAAGTTTTGATTTCTTTGACCCTTCTTTTTCCCCATCAGCTAGCTTCCTCGGCCTTTAAATTTTCATTTTCCCAGTTGTCATTTCCAATGTTTTCCCTTTTTTAGTTATCTGAAATGGGTAGATTTAAGTATTTAGTAGACAGCCATGCCAAGGTAGATATGTTTAAAGAAATGTATCACATACCGCAGGAAGTAGTTTTGCGGTACTGTCCCCCGGAAGGAATAGCAACTGACCGAGAAGTAGAAGAAGTCATAATCCTTATGATAGCTTTCATAGAAGAGGGAATGACTCTCCCCATGGGTCGCATTACAAGAGATTACCTTCGTAACCATAGGATTTGTCCCCACCAGTGCGCATCTAACCTCTTTAGGATCCTAGGAGCGGTCGATGCTTTGAACCAGCATTTAGGCTTGGGGCTCACCTGGTTCGATGTAATCCATATGTACGAGTGTCATAAATAAAAAGGCGCGGGATTTTACCTTAAATCCCGATCTGACATTGTCAGGCTCATCTCCTGTCTTCCTAAGTTTAATAAGGGGTTGAAAGACGACTACCTGATTGTCTCGGGAGCGTAGCATGACGGTCTTCATTGCCCAACCCAACCAGGAGAGCTAGGTGGGATATCTTAGATTTAGGTTTCCTAACAATAGATAGGTTCTTTATCATCTGCTTTGTTCTACTTCTCTTTGTCTTAGTGTTTTATTATTCGCTTGTATGTTTTCCATTTTTTTGGTTACAGTAGACTTTAAGTTTCTGACTATGCTTAGCTCTGTTATGGTATTAACAAATAAAAGGCACGTAGCTCCTCAGCTCAGCTTGACCAATGTTGCAACCCTTAATTACCTGTTGAGATCCCAAATTTTCATAAGTGAAGATGGCCAACTTCGGGCCGTCCACCTAATTTTGGATTTCAAGCCTCTTTCGGACAAATTTCAAGAGGTTGGCAACGCTATAAGGCAGGGTGACTATCGGATAAATCGGATCGACATATCTCGGTCTAGTTTTTTGGCTCCGTTCAATCTTCCACCAGTACCACATCTGGTCTCATAGGGTGTACCACTGCTTGCCCCCCTAGTTCAACAGGTTCCCTTTGAGGAAGCCGCAACAAGAGAAGGAATTGCTTCCTCGACCTCTTCACTAGAGGAACAAATTGACAAGTTTCGTTTTGAAGAGAAGGTGCCTCGAGAGTTACAGGTGATTCCCCTCTCGAACGCCAAGGAAGAGACCGACCGGCAATTCAGCGTCCATGCCTCCATTTTAATAACTGCTTTTTCAGACGACACTTCAGAAGAAGAAGAAGAATTGGCTTTGAATACGGGGAGCAAAAGTCTAAGGGACCTTATGAAGGCGAGAAACAAAGTATCCGAACTAAAAGAAACCAATAAGTCCTAGCCTGCAGCTAATCTTCCTCCTTCCCCCCCCCCCCCCCCCCCCCCCCCCCCCCCCCCCCCCCCCCTAGGCTTGATTTTCGCCACAACAAGTTATATTCCCGTCATAATAAACCTTAGCCCACTCTTTCTTTATTGCAGCAGCTTTAAATCTACTATAATAGGTCAAAATATTGTCACAATAAGAATCTGCTGAATTCCCTCCAAAACTTTTCGGTTCCCACCAAAACACTTCGTAAAAAATTGGGGTCTCTTTACTCTCTCACTCAAATCAAACTATCAGACTGCCCACCCAAACACTCTCTACCTCATTCTCCCTCACTCTCGTCTCTGTACCCTCGCTGCTCGGACTGCTGAGCCACCACCGTCCTCCCCACCACCGGTCCAACAGTCCTCCGACAACCCTCACACTCCGTCGGCCTTGCCTTCTGCCACCGACACCACCACCTCCAACTACACAGCCACCGCAGCCATCCTCGGACTCCTTCCCTCCCTCAGCCGCCTGACACACCCCTGACGGTATAGCTTCCACTCTTTATTTATTTAGCATTTTTTTTTTCATAAAATATTTGTCTTGGTTTTTTGATTTTTTCATAAAATAACTATAAGCACTTTTCTTTTTTTGGATTTGGTATATGTGTGGGGGGTCATTGACTAATTTGAAAGAATGGAAGGTATGTATAGAATGGAAGTTTGATGCATGGTCTAGATAGAGCTCGAGTACCTGAGAGAGGAAAAGCGACGTGTGCGATAAAAAATCACTTTCAGGAGGAGGAATCTAGTTCTGTCTACATTCTACACACACGGGTTTTGTGTGTGATTTCGACGGCGGCTTGGTAAGCCATGTGCGTTGGTAGCAAGAGTCTTAATGGTGTTACTGTCTGAAAACCGGTTTCATTGTTTAGAGTTTATCCGGAATTAGATAACAAGGGAATCCATTGTGAGAGTTGCTGTTTTGTCTTGGCCGCTTGAACAGGAAAATGGTGGGGTTTCTGTTGGAATTACAAAGCATTCATTTGATATCTATTGGTCAAAAATTAGAATAAGTTATCCACTTGTGACAGGTTATTGAGTGGGTTGTTTGAGTATAGCCAAATGAAGTTACAATGGGAATGTGTTGTGTACTCTTATTTTTACTTAATGCTTAATTAGTTGTTTGGAACATAGAGATCATCTGGCAATAGGTGTTAAATCTATGTTTGGTCAACAATTCAATTGGAGTTGTAGATTGATATCATGCGGGTGTTCATGTGTTGAAAAGGAACAAGTGACTATATGCAAGATTATTGTCTATTCTGCTACTGTGTATATAGCATGTGTGGTTGCACAGAAATTTAAGGATCCATAATGGTAAATAAAAACAAAACTGCAGGGAGAGACTGCTAAGAGTTATTATAATGAAACAGAAGAGGGATTGCCGAAAGTGACTAGAGATGAGATGATGCTAGACTACAAGTTCAATTATTTTAGGACATACACTTTACCACTTACTTTAACACAACTTGCATGTTTGTCAATTTGTTATTAAATTTACATTAGTTATTTAGTGAAAAATAATCAAATCACCAACTTGATATATGTACAAATCGTGACAGAGTGTGTTAAAATGTGTCTCACTACTGGATAATTTTTTGGAGTTGGTGTTTGTAAAAAAGTCTCACTCTCTTTCTTGGTTTTGCTTGATTTTTGATTTATTTGTTTCTTCTTCATTGACTAGGCATGTTAATTTTCTCAGCAATGAATATTTTAAGATTTGGTGTTTGTAAAAAAAAAGTCCATCTGTTTTTTTCTTTCTTAATTTAATTTTATTGTTTCTTATGGATTGACTAAGCATGTTATTTTTCTCAACAAGAAATATTTTAAGATTTTGTTTCCAATTCTTACAAGGACACACACTTTACCATTACCTGCACATTTGTGAACTTGTAATTGGGTTACATCACTTACAAATAGGAACACTACTAATACTTGGTAAAAAATAATCAAATCACCACTTGACACATGTTTAAGTAATGACAAAGTATGTGTCTTTAGAATTTTTGAAGTTCATGTTGTACGAAAGCCTCACTCTCACTCTCTTGGTTTTACTTAGATTTTTATTTTATTATTTCTTCTCATTGACTAAGCATGTTAATTTTATCAAAGAGGAATATTTTAAAATTTTATAAAGTAATACTCTAACTTAAGTGCTAGTAACGAATATATTTTTCTTCTCAAATCATTTTAGGTAGAAATCTAGAACTTGCACATATTTACTTACAAATTTTTTTATGGAAGAAAAAAGGGAACTTGCATCTATTTGCATTTTTTTTCTTCTCCTGAATATCTATTTACTTACATAAACATTGGTAACAATTGTTGATGCATTTTAGTAAAGGCATGTTTATAATATAAAAATAAATCCTATAATAAAATGATTATTTTTATACATGTAGAATGGTTATTTTTATACATGTAGTTGTTTTACTGCCTTTGACTTATCTCGAGGTTGATTCTTTTTCTTTTTCTTTTTCTTTTTTGTTTGGGGGGGGGGGGGGGTTTCATTTGTTCTTCCCTCTAAGAGTATGTATGTGTATAGTCTTGCATTTAGATTTATTTCAGCTTGGGGCCGTGAAAGTAATAATCTTGAAATTTGTTCATAAAAAGTACAATTTATAACCTTGTAATTGACTTATGGACTTTGTTGTCTGTAAAGGAATCAGTCACTAATGCTAGTGGTTCTTTGACCAAGGCTCCTGTTATATAAGGATTGGAGGTTGAGTTTGTTGGTTCAATTCTCTGTGGCTGTGTTATGATCAATAAAATGGTAGGGGGGGTGGGGTTAATTACCTGTATAAGCAACATAAAATTTGGTGCTAAATTAATTATGGCTGTGTGAGTTCAATCCCTGGACTAGCTTGTTGCCCCTCACTAACAGACCTTTATCTGTGCTTTTAAGTAGACAAATATTTTAGAATTGGAAAGCTGAGGAAACTTGCTGGGAAGAGGCACAAGCAGCAGCCACTTTCAAGAATTTGCAAGTCATGTACAACATGGTCTGATTGGCTGTAAATGCACAGTACAGTGCATTATTGGTGCCCACAAGTGCTCTTGAGGGGTTGGAAAGATTTAGCTTTATGAGGACAGCAGTGTATGAAACTGGGTTTCTGGGGCTTAGTTACTCAATTTTTCTTTTTTTCTGTTTTGAAAAGAAAGATAAGCCTTTAGGCTTTAGTTACTCTCTTGGTGGCCCTTGATTTGTTGGGTTTGAACTTTGAAATTGGGTTTCTGGAAGCTTTACAAGTTGGAGCCAATTTCAAATAATGCATGGGTTCATCCTTGAGTCCTGATCATTGCAAGGAGGTTGAGTCCTATGGTGGCTGGTTGAGATATAGACCTCCATTTTGATATAGTTGCCTTAAGCAATAAACACTCTCTCCTTGAGAGGGGGCACCTAGTTTGAATAGTTGAATATCATGAACACGGTTATTGAACTCAGATCAGATATCAGTCAAGAAACTACTCATGGATATTTGACTGGTTGCAGATCAGTCAAATTGTCAGGTTACAAGATATATGCCAAAAATACATTTGATAGTAAACTTGGTATTTATATTATTAGGAGGGAAGATAGGTTAATAATAGAAAATGTATACAATATTATAATATCTTCTAATAAGTTTTTTCTCAAACGAAGATCGTATTGTTTATAAATGACTTAGTTCGTTTATAACCATAATTGAAAAGAGGTCAAGAGTTCAAAAGACGGTTTAGTGACGTAGTTCGTTTATAACCATAATGTATCTGTATGTGCTATAAAGGATTTTCTTGACAATTGCTCAAATTCATTATGAATTTAACTTAAGTGACAAAAAGGGGTAGTTTTGGGTATAAGAGTAGTCATGTTCTTTGGGGGAGAGTTAGTATAGGAGATTTTTTGTTAGGGGGAGTTTTTTTTTTTATTTTTTTATGAGGGATGTAGTGAGGACTTTTTGTATCTTTTCTTTTCTTTATTTTTTAGATACATTGTTCTTGTATATTGGTCTTGTGACCACTTAGTGATAGCAAACCTTGTATTTATTTGATATATATATTTGATGAGGTTGTTATTACATTCTTTCACCTATCTTTTCATATGTTGTTTCTTTTCTTTTTTTATGTACATGTTTCTTATTTATTGTATGCAATCTTTTATTTCTGGTTCACACTAAGATGTCGTGATGAGTTTTGTTTAAAGTGTTTCAGAAATATAAGTTGTCAAAGTCTTCCATGTCATGAACTTTCTTCTTGCAAAGTTTTTCAAGAGTTTATGTTAGGATAGATTTTATTGTATTCAATAAGTGAGTATGAGTTGAGTGTTTTATGATTTCACTCATATGTTCATTTGTTTGTTGTGATTTTGTCATAGATTGCCAAAGGGGGAGATTGTTAGGACATATGTGGATTATGTTAAGAACATATGTTATTTAGAATTAGTTAATCCTTTGACAAAACGCACTTTACTTGTATTTTGATAGATCTAAGATGTGTTTAATACTTTAAAAAACAAGATTTCAAGTTCAAGTATTGAAGCCATGCAAATTTGTCCAAGAATCAAGTTAAGAAGTGTTGTGTTTTAAAGCTTAACAGATAGCTCAACAGCTGTATCTATCGAGAATTATGAAAATAATTTTTCAGAATTATTTTTCACGCATATCCAAGTTGTGTTTAGGTTTTTTTCTCTCATAACCCTAGACATATATAAAGATTATTTTAAATGTCGTTATAAGGTTGTTGCACTTGTTGCAAGCATATTGTGACTGGAGACAATTTGCCCTAGTATGTCTTTCTTTTAAAAAAGCTATTGCATTTATACGCCGCAGGGTCTTGTAACCAAAGAGCTTCTTGATCTTCATCGTGTAGATGAACTGAAGAATTTTGTAGCTAACATCCTTCTTAAGTTGGTGTGTTAATTACGTACTGGGATCCGTGCATTGATTGGTTAGTCACGTACTTGGAGCCATACATTGAAAGGAGAGATTGTCACTACATTACAAGTCCAATTGGGTATTGAGGTAAGGGTTCAATTGTAGGTTGGTATAAGGTACTGGGATTCTTTTACTTGTAACCACTTGTTTTGATAATAGTGGATTCTCGGGAGTAGTGACTTTAAACTCACTCGATGGGATTTTTGCCTTGAAGGTTTTCTCATTCATAAACAAATCACTATGTCAAGTTTATTTTCCATTGCATTTAATTATTTGGTGATTTGTTTGTGTTACCATGCGTATTACATATAATTGAATCTAATTAATTAACTTGGCTAATTAATTGATTAATTTACCAAAGCGGTCAATACATTCTTGGTATATCATATTGTTTCAAGGAATACAAAGTTGTGCTCCAATCTAGAAAGGGACAATCTCATTCTCCCTCACTCCCTCCCTCACTCTCCCACACTTCGTCTACCTTGCCTTCTGCCACCAACACCACCACCTCTAACAACACAGCCATCATGGCCATCCTCAGTCTCCTTCCCTCCCTCAGCCGCCTGACACACCCCCGACAGTATACCTTCCACTCTTTATTTATTTATCACTTTTTTTTTCCATAAAATATTTGTCTTGGGTTTTTGGTTTTTTAGTTTGGTTGATTAGAATGCTGTGGAAATTTAAAACCAACCCATCAGAAAGTATGAAAATTGTGGGCTTTGAAGACAACAGAAACTTATATTGATGATGGCAACAATTAAAATCAATGGTCTCTAGCGTCACTATGCCGTATAAATTGTCATATAGAGGTGGAGTGGTTAGATGTGTTGTTATGCTTGTATGGTAGTGTGCAGCTTCCTGCTTAAGTCTTAGTTTTGTCACTAGGTGTTCTGTAATGATTGTCTTTGTTGTTTCTGATTTGTTGAAGGAGACCATTGCCTAGTGTTGTTTCCACCTGATGAAGATAATAATTATTTGTTGGTGTTGGTGTTGGTTACAAGTAACTCACCTCGAAGTGAAGGGATTACAGCATGGCAGATAACACCACTATTTCTAATGGACTCTTACACTATGGCACATATCCAACACGTATCAGGGAGCATTAAAATGATACTTAAATGATTAAAATCATAATTTCCTATCAGTTCGAATTTGATTTCTTAATTACCTCACATATAGCACAATCAAAGGACCCATAACCAAAAAAAAAAAAAAAAAAAAAGACGAAGAAGAAGAAGAAGAAGAAGATAATTGCAAACTGGAAATTACAGCAACAATCAATAGAGCTACAGTTAATGTGGCCAAACATAAACCCAATTAGTATTAGAAAAATTTTAATTTTGCACCCATTTTGCACTCTCACCTGACATATTTACTAGAGGAAATGAAGTTTCAAGTTACTGTATATTTTTTAGATACTGTATGAGGTAGAATATTATACATACAATAATCTTCACAAGCACAAAAGTGTGACTGGCACTTGAAGTCATGAGTTTTAAGGAATATTGGCCTATTCCCATATCTTGTGCTCTGAATTTTGAAATTCTATTGAAAAATTGGAGTCAACAAAACCAAGCAGATTTTTTTTCTTTTTTGGGGGTGGGGGAACCTAGCACTCTTTCACTATATTTTATGATCAGGAAGAATAGAAATGATTATATGGTGATTATTTTCAGTGTTTTTTCCATCACTGTAATTGTTCTTCACTTCTAACTTTGACCACCGTTATGGTCGCTTGATAATCTTCAGGCATCATATTACATTAGAAGTCTTGCTGTACATGAAATTGTGACATTCCAAGATCCAACACAGGTTTGTAAATATGGTACAATAATTTTTACATAACAACTGCTTTCTGGTTTTTTTTATTTCTTGGTTTTGGTAGCAACTTTAAGAATTTTGAGAATGTGACCATAAACTTGGAGAGGAAAAAGAACTTAAGGGACCCAAACCAACACATGAAATTGAAAAATCGTGTTTTAGGCTCTTTGGTGTACAAATTATCTGAAGCTAATATGATATCTTAGCTCTCTTTCTTATTTTACTCATTTTTAGGTTATCTCTGATTCCTCGTTAGACCCTGCAATGCCTCAAAGTTTTTGCCTGAGCTTTGTGTTAGGGGGAAATTTAGGTTTTATGGTGAAGTAACCATTCTTGAGAAGAATGTCATAGTTTAAATCTCTGCTGAAAGTTGTCATTGACATTATATACAGATAAAAGGTAACTATTTTAACAAGTTTCTTGCTGATTTAAGTCTTGTGAATGTTAAATGAGAGATATACAACAATATATGCAGCCATATGCCATTTTGTATGCAGGGTCAAGATGATTCAGGATATACAATTGGTCATTGCTATCTACAATATATTGTGCAATAACATTGGCAATTCTAGCACTTATGAAGTTAGCAGTTTGTAGTTCACTGAATGATGTATTAGATATTAAAGACAACAACTTAGATCAGATTTTCTGGAATCAATGTGCTAATGAGTGGGCAGTTCTTTGTGCAACTAGGTTGCCAAATTATATCTACATTTTTGTATTTTTAATTGGGACCAAGATTAATGTTTCCTTGCTTAACCTGTTTCCATAAAAATGTTTGTAGTGTTTACAGCCTTATATATTTTTTAGTTTGTACTTTTTTTAGTTCCTACTTCTTGTTGTTTGTACAAGTAGTGAAGAACATCACTGTAGTGTGATTCACAAAGTAGGATTGATATTTCAAGATCTCTCTTTACTTTTTGATTGGCCTACTTTACTTACCATGCTTCACTTACATTTTTTTTTTTCATGAAAAGAATGGTCTAATATTCACGTGCATTTGGAATCATAAGTTCTCAACTATTCAACATCCTGTTAGTGTGCTAAGAACCTTGTGGTAGTTCAGTGGCATTGCCTGGAGAACTTAAAAAACAAAAAATTATGCTAGTGCATTCCACACACTTCTAAAATCATTCTAGTGGTATTTTTCATTCCTTTAAAAAATTTGTAAGATTTAAAGCATTATCAGTCCCGGATTGTGAAAATAAGAAATTTATCTTACTGCTTGAATTTTTTTTTTTTTTTTTTTTTGGGGTAAAAAGCAAATTTATGATACATACCAGCTTTCACTAAGAAATACCTTAAAGTTTGCCTACAAAATTAATGAAAATTGTCTAATCAAGTCCTTTCATGAAGGACTATGCAATTAAATTCCATGATGACCTATTATGAAATTGACTTAAACCTTAAGTAAATTGCAAAAATTTTATCTTTATGTAAAATGATCATTTAACATTGGATATTAATTAGATTGCTCAAAATTATATTTTTAATGGTTGCCACTCAGGGTGTCTATACAAAATTTTAAGAATTTTAAAACACTACTTCAATTAAAACTCAGTTACCAATTTTTTTTCAAATATTGTAATTGCTAATTTTGATTAATACTCACTCCCACTTTCCTATTGCATTTACGTCACCTAGTGACATTAAGCTTGCATGCTACATCTTCCAACATGACCAACTGAGCTCATAAAATAGCAGGGAGGTGAGAACCCTTTATGCTCTACAAAGTTGTGCTTAATTGACCATTGAGCATGTTTGTTATATCCTGATTTTAGCTTCCAATGGTGGTGAGTAATGGTCACTTCGCTTTTGCAGGAGTGGCAGCTTATTTGAATTTTACCTTCTTCTTTCCATGGGCAAACATTGGGATTGCTAAAGGGTGAGTAAAATCTGCTTCTTAATTCCCTGAAATTGTAAAATTATGTGTCCAAATTACTGTTGTGGTGGGTTGTTGTTTTGGAGCAAGCGGGTGGCTTGCATGGAGAGAAAAGGTAGTGTTTTTAATATTGGGAGTGTTGTTTGTTTTGTGAATATTGTCTTATTGTTCAATTTGTTGTCAATTTCTCATATTTTGTCTAAGTAAATACATATAGTATGTTGTGGTGGGTTGTTGTTTGGGAGCAAGCAAGTGGCTTGCATGGAGAGAAAAGGTGGTGTTTTTAATATTGGGAGTGTTGTTTGTTTTGTGAATATTGTCTTATTGTTCAATTTGTTGTCAATTTCTCATATTTTGTCTAAGTAAATTCATATAGTATGTTGTGGTGGGTTGTTGTTTGGGAGCAAGCGGGTGGCTTGCATGGAGAGAAAAAGTGGTGTTTTTAATATTGGGAGTGTTGTTTGTTTTGTGAATATTGTCTTATTGTTCAATTTGTTGTCAATTTCTCATATTTTTTCTAAGTAAATACATATGGTATGTTGCGGTAGGTTGTTGTTTGGGAGCAAGCAGGTTGCATGGAGAGAAAATGTGGTGTATTTTATATTGGGAGTGTTGTTTGTTTTGCGAATGTTGACATATTGTTGTTCAATTTGTTGTCAATTTCTCATATTTTGTCTAAGTAAATTCATATAGTATGCTGTGGTGGGTCATTGATTTGGAGCAAGTGGGTGGCTTGCATGAAGGTAGAGTATTTTCTATTAGGAGTGTTGTTTGTTTTATGACTGTTAAATTTTTGAAACTCGATGTGCAATGGTGAAATCTTAGTATAGGTGCGCCTCATAATTTGGCACATATCAATGGATAAGAGTTGGATGGACACCAAAAGGGGTTCCGAAAAATACTTCCATGGGCTTGACTCATTTGTGGAGTTTGCTGCTCGCACGACATGCCAAGGGAAGATCTCATGTCCTTGTAGGAACTATAGGCATAGACATATGCTTGATGTAGAGGTCATGCATCATCACCTGTACTCATTTGGCATGGTGAAGAATTATAGAACTTGGGTGTTTAATGGGGAATTTGAGTCTACACCGACCACTACTGAAGGCGGAAGTAGTCGTGTGCATGAGAGTTTGGATCAATATGGTGATTTCCATGGGATGCTGCATGACTTACACCTTATGCATGATATGGCACTAGCTTCAATGGACGAAGGTCCTAGTGTGCAACAAGATCCAGATGTTCCTTCTGTGCAACAACCAGTTGAAGGTCCCAATGATGATGAAAAAAAGTTTTATGACTTAATAGAAGATGTGGAGAAACCTTTCTACAAAGGGTGTACAAAATTTAGCATATTCTCAGCCATTGTGGTTTTGTACCACTTAAAGACTCTTTGTGGTTGGATTAACAAATCATTCACTTTGTTGCTCCAAGTCTTGCAAGATTTACTTCCTTCTTAAGTTGCCAAAAGATTGTTACAAGCATGGTTTTGAAACCCGGACCGAACCGTACGGTCCGCCGGGAAACTTTGAACCGTTCATTTTTGCGGTTCTTTTAGCATCAAGAACTGCTTTATGAGAAAAAAGCAGGGACCCATGCGAACCGCGGTTGGACCTCACGGTTCTGAGAACCGTGAACGGTTCTCGCAGTTCTCACAGTTCCTTTTTTTTTTCAGCAAATACTGGCTAAAATCTTTATGCACTTTGGACATTTCAAATCTGGAACCAAAAGATTTGTGTGGGGAAAAAAAACAAACTGAGAAGAAGAAGAAGAAGAAGATGACAAAGTAGGTTCTTTTCAGATCTGGAACCAAAAGATCTCTCTCCTCTTTTAGTAACATTTTAACTTACAGTCTCTCACTATGCTGCTGCCACCGCCAAAAAGTCACCGACTCACCGCCACGTTGTCAGAATCCCATTTTGACAATCTTCTTCTCCTCCCACTTCTTCTTCGTTAAATAACCCAGACCCTCTTTCTTGCTTTTGTTTTGTTTTAGTTTGGCTTTTGAGTTTCTTTTGTTTGGTGCTTTTTGTTTTATGTGCTTGACAGCTTTACCCAACTACTTCAAAGCTCTAACTTCAGCCGTTCAACCCCTTTATTATTATTAATTTATTTTAATAAAATAATTTTTATATATTTTTATTGTTTTGCGTGTCTAACAGACACTCACGTGAAGATGCATTTAATCTAACTTCCTTTTATTAAGTTTTTTTTTATTTTTTTTATTTATGTATTTTATTTTTAACTTCATTTAATTTTTCAATTTTTATATATATTTAAAATAATTATTAAATTAATTATGATGTCATTACGGTTCAACCCCGGTTTAACCTCGGTTCAATCTTAAAAACCTTAAACCTCTCCCTTTTACAGTTGAATGAATGGTCCAGGTTTCAAAACCTTGGTAAACTGTGCACCCTTATAAACACAATGATTCATAGTTATTACACCATCCACATCATGAATGATAATAAACACATTTCTAACAACAGCCAACATGAACATTCATGTACATATTCATTTTCAACCAAATGATAAACCATTTGCTAGAAGTCCATGCATTGTAACCAAAACACCTCCAACGAGTTATTGGCCGAACCAACCATTGCAGCAAAATAGTGCATGTCCAAACATTGCAACAAATCTGACTTCTTAGTTGTTAAATCTAGACATCAACTTCAGTAAGATCTCTTTGCGCTTAGTAGTTGGACAACCAAAGAAAGTTTCCAGCTTTAGTGGATTACTCATTAAACATATGCAGGCCTCGATCAAGAGATTTGATTCAAGTTCATTTCCTCCAAAGCTGCAAAGGTATTTTCCCCTGATCTTTTCGATCCCAAACACTTTGCAAGAACATCAGTTGCCCTATTAATTGCCTTAGATATACTATCAAGTCCACGAGCAATTGCATTTGCATCATCATTTTCTTTAGCTTCTGACACTTTTCTTTTTTTGCCTCTGGAGAAGGTGCTCGAGAACAATTTTCATCAACTCCAGATGACATGGTTTGCTCATTTAGGGACTCCATCAAAGCGTCATAATAAAGGGGTTGAAGGAATCGAATCAAAGTCATCAATAGAGCCCGGGGAATCACGTCTTACACCTTTCTTTGCAGTTTCAACATGCTCATCTGTTACTCTATCTTTGGTCCAAATCTGTGCCATCTTAAACCAAGGATTTCTTTTTTTAATTTTTTACTTTTTTAATATTATGAAAACAAATATACATTCTCATGACACATTAATTGAGTTTTGAAACTCGGACCGGACCGTACAGTCCGACCGGAAAAACATTGAACCGTTATTTTAGCAGTTCTTTTAGCGTCAAAAACCGCTCTATAGGAAAAAAAGTTAAGACTCGTGCGAACCGCAGTCGAACCTCACGGTTCTCACGGTTCTCACAGTTCTTCTTCTCTTTTTTTTTTTTTTTTTTTTTTTAGAAAAAAAAAAAAAAAAAAAAAAAAAAAAAAAAAAAAAAAAAAACAAACTGAGAAGAAGGAGAAGAAGAAGATGACAAAGTAGGATCTTTTTAGATCTGGAACCAAAAGATGTCTATCCTCTTTTAGTAACATATTAACTTATAGTCTCTCACTATGCTGCTGCCGCTGCCAGAAAGTCACCGACTCATCGCCACGTTGCCGAAATCCCATTTTGCCAATCTTCTTCTCCTCCCACTTCTTCGTTAAATAACCCAGACCCTCTTTCTTCAGTTCTTGGCTTTTGTTTTGTTTTAGTTTGGCTTTTGAGTTTCTTTGTTTTGTGCCTTTTGTTTTATGTGCTTGACAGCTTTACCCAACTACTTCAAAGTTCAAAGCTCTAACTTCAGCCGTTTAGCCCCTTTATTATTATTAATTTATTTGAATAAAATAATTTATATATGCTACCTCCGTCCCATTTTTTTTGTCCTGTTTGAAAAGTCAAACTTTTTAAAGGAACACAATTTATTGTCTTATCTATCTTTTAAAAATGTATAAGTTTCCAAAACTACCCTTAAAAAAATTTATCAAAAAATTGAATTAGTAAATTAATAGGGGTATAATAGGAATATTAGTAAATTAATGACTTTTATTTTTAGAAACAGGACAATATTTTGGGACATCTCAAAATAGAATAGAGGACAAAAAAAATGGGACGAAGGTAGTATTTTTTATTGTTTTGCGTGTCTAACACACACTCACGTGAAGATGAATTTAATCTAACTTCCTTTTATTAAGTTTTTTTTATTTATGTATTTTATTTTTAACTTCAACTACGGTACACCAATTCCCAAATATATCAATTTCTAATGGATTTATTATAATAATAATTAACAAAACTTACTAACATGTGTCATCTAAAAAAACTTTGTATTATTAACAATAATAATTAAAAGATCATTCAAACTTTGCTACATCATAATTGTGAAAAAAAAGTTGTGAAATATTTTGTAACACTAGATTTTTTAGGTATAAAAAAAATTGTAAATATTAATTAAAAGTACTTATAATATTTTATTTGTTAAATTTTTTGTATGTGTTCTAATAAGTATTATTGTTTACTTAAAAAAAAAGTTTGAATAGTAGAGAAAAAATAGTGAATACAATTAAGTATATAATAATTATTAAATAATTATTTTAATTCAAAATTACTAAGTGTCCTTCTAATTCCTATATTATTACAATATTACTATAACGAGTTTAACTAATCTACATATAAATAAATAAAGAAATATTATATCTATGTGTGCTTAGGATATGATATTTCTTATTTGTCCTATGAAAATTATGATATGAAAAAATATATTTGAAAGATAGATTTCTATATATAATTGGGTAATTTAATTTAATTTTTCTATTTATACTAATTTAATATATATATTTATATTTAAATAATTATTAAATTAATTATGATGTCATCACAGTTTGACCCCGGTTCAACCTTAAAAATCTTAAACCTTTTCCTTTTACGATTCAATGAACGGTCCGGATCTGAAAACTAACCTCGAGATAACATGATAATTTACCATTATGAGTGGTTCCAAAATTCACATTCAGCCATTCACATATTTAGATCATTCCAACCTTCCTTGAATTTGTCATTGCATTGACACCGGGTTTTATTATCATTTTATTTATAACTAAAAAGAGATGATACTGTAGCAATGTGTTAAAATAGCCATAGGGATGGATAATGGGGTGTAAGGCTTAGTTTGCTTTATTTTATAAAATTTTATGAAATGCAGAACGCATTTAACGTTGCATCCGGTTTTAAAGGATCAGATGAGAATGCTCAATATATAATACATCAAGCGGAGCATCATCCATGGGATCCATTATATTTCCTTGCGATTTGTGTATTAATAGAATATGTAAGCTCTGTAGTGCCTGTTAATGATAAAAAAAAATGTCTTATATCTAGCACACCAAATGCTCTTTCAATAACATTACATAAAGATGAATGAATGAATAGGTAGAGTATTATTTTAAATGATAATACACACCCCTACATTTTTTTTTCCTTAATCTCAAATTTGAAATGGTACAAATTATCACGAAATTTAATTTATGAGTCACACTATAAAACTTGGGAGAGTAATTGAACGCAAGTTAAAATGCGAAACAATATCGAAGAATTAATTTGGTTTTGTACTTGGTGATTTACCATGGAAGCTATGTTTTTTTGTTAAACACCTAAATAAATAAAATATAGATGGCCGTAATGGTCTTTATATGGTTTTAATTAACCTAGAGAAAGCATAGGGTTCTTAGAGAGGTTATATAATGGATTTTGGAAAATTAAGAATTTTTAGTGGATAAAACTAAATATTTAATGTTGCTGGGAGTGGAAAAGTTTTCCTTCCGACAAATGAGATTTTTGTTGGGTTGGGGGCTTAGACCGAAACTCGACAATGGGCTTGAAGCAAATTATCATGAAATTTAATTTATGAGTCACACTATAAAACTTTGGGAGAGTAATTGAAAGTTAAAATGTGAAACAATAATATCGAAGAATTAATTTGGTTTTGTACTTGGCAATTTACCATGGAACCTATATTTTTTTGTTAAACACCTAAAGAAATAAAATATAGATGGCCGTAATGATCTTTATATGGTTTTAATTAAACTAGAGAAAGCATAGGGTTCTTAGAGAGGTTATATGATGGATTTTGGAAAAGGAAGAAGTTTTAGTGGATAAAACTAAATATTTAATGTTGTTGGGGGTGGAAAAGTTTTCCTTCCGACAAATGAGATTTGTGTTGGGTTGGGGGCCTAGATCAAAACTCGACAATGGGCTTGAAGCACGGCCCAAAGGCTATCGGTGAAACTTTTGAGAATTTGCCTTATTTTATTCCTTGGGCCTAGGTTAGGACTAGCAAGGATTATAGGATGGCCCAATTGTTTCCTATAGCAGACATGTTAGCACAATAGAAAAGCCTACTGCAATAAAGAAATAGCTCAGCAATAAAATATTCCAGCGGTAAAATATTCCAATAGTAAAATGAGAGAACAGAATAAACCTCCAGCCGTTAATTATTTCATAAATTAAGGAGAGTGTTTATATCTCCAAAATCATCATCCATAGGATCCAGCGAGAAAAAGTCTTCCAATATAACAACATGAGGGAAAAACTCTACGGTAATAATTACATTATAGCTTTCAATAGTAAATGAATAAACAAACACTATGGGGTCTATTATAGCAAATAAGAGCATTCGCATTCGGATTGCTATATGCCAAATGCAAGGCACATTTGGCATACAAGCCCAAAAAAAGGCCAGCAACTAGAAGGCCATATACTAAAATGCTAAAAAAAATTGAGATATAGCTACAATACCATCTCAAATGTAAGATGGTACTATAGTTGAATTGCAAAAAAAAAAAAAAATTAATTTTTTAATACTCTCATTTCTCTCTCCTTTCTCCTTTTAACCCGGCAATTTCTCTCTCCTCTCTCATTTTTTCTCTTTCTTTTCTCTCTCTTCCTTCTTTCTTTCTCATCTGCTCTCTTCAGACTTAACACCCCGTGGTGGAGATCGGTGGGTGGTGAGATTGGCACGGCGGAGATTGGTGGGTGACGAGATCGGTGGAGCTGTGGTGGCTGTGGCGTTGTGATCTGGTGTGGGTTTTTTTTTTTTTTTTTTTTTTTTTTTTTTTTTTTTCTGGGTTTGCTAGTATCGGCGTTGTGGTGGTTGTGGTTGTGGCAAAGATCGGTGGATGGTTTTTCTGGGTTTCTAGGTTTGAGAAATTTCTGGGTTTGTGGGTTTGTGGCATGGAACGGTTTGTTGGTTTGTGGTTTTTCTGGGTTTGTGGCGTGGTGTTGTTTCTGGTATATAAATTTCTGGGTTTGCTTGTTAATGGTTTTTTTTTTCTTTTCTTTTCTTTTCTGTTTCGCCGATCTGGGTTGTTGATATGGATGATGGAGGAGTTGTGTGGAGGAGTTGGGTTGATATGGATGATGGATTTGGAGAAGGAGGCTGGAAGAAGGTGAAAAGTAAAGGAATGGAGGATGACGCCCGTGGGGGAGAAAATTGAGAAAAAACAAAAAAACAAAAAATATATTTTATTACGTAAATATATTATTTTAATGAGTAGAAGAGGAAAATAGAATTTTGGGATGTTGAGTATATTGTAAATGGTATGATATAATTGATAAAGTAGATTTTTAAGATGGTAAAATAAGATGGGATATAGAATCCGGCTGTAGATGCTCTAATGAAGAAAACTTAGTATGAGATAAAGGGAGAGAGAGACATTCTAGTTAGCGCAATAAGATTATTATTATGCCAGGGTATGCTCATGGATATAGCATATGTAGTGAGTGGTGGGGGTCATTTTGGTAGTATGAGAGAGAGAGAGAGAGAGAGAGAGTATTTAGCGAAGTTGCTGGGACTTTCTGCTAGAGGAAGGATAAGAGCTTATGAGTAGAGGTGTAAGGGATATTTGTGAGCTAGGGGGTTGAAGAGCTTAGTTTCTAATTTTGAAACTAAGAACTTAGAAGCTTAGAACCTCAATAAGAGTTTAAGAAAATTAGAGAAAGAGGAAAATAAAGAAGTTTATGAGAGAGTTACTCTTCTCTATTGGTGTGTCTTGAGGTATTGATGAAGAGCTCTATTTATAGTTGAGTTTAAAGGGCTTTTTAGCAAATAATCTCTGCCAAAATCAAACTTAATCTTCATAAAATTCTTAGAAAATCGTTCCTAGGATTTGGTCAAGAATGGTAAGTTCAGCTTTTAGGTGTTCTTGCTATTTTGGATAATAGTAGTTGAAGGTTCTGATTTAGAATTAAATATTGATTGTCCTTAGCCAATGAGATAGAGCATGTACTAGGCTAATGATCTTGGTTGTTTGCTGCTAGTATCAGAGCTTCCTATGGCAGATTGTGTCACCTCAAGCCAGGTGTCAATCTTGGAGCCCTCTGTTGGAGATCTCCTTGGTTCCTTCCAAACCACATTTCTCTAAGTTTCCCCATTAGGGTTCATGTGCTTGGTTTATGAACCAGAAAATACATTTTTGGTATGGTAATGAGTTATTTATAAGTGATTCCAGAAGCTTCCATGGTCTGTTCATGGCTGCCCCTTGTTCTTTGACCAAATGTGTTGGAGATGAGAGAGAGAATGGCTAGCTTCAGTTTCACAACTTTATGTCTTGTCAGCCCAACTTTATGTCTTGACAACATAACTTTATGTTACATCAATAATCATGAAAATCAACTTGCCAAGGAAGAGCGTAAGCTCAGCTGGACATGTGTCCCATTCTGATATGATTTAACAAGCTAAAAATGATAGTAGTGGGCCCAAACTGTCAGCTTAGTTGTGCTGAAACTTAACCAGTGGCTAGTTTAACAACTTTAGTTATTGAGATTTGAACATGGGTTGGGCTGTCTCGGCTGGGCCTTGTTATTGGGCTTCTTTGAGCTTGTTCATCCCTACAAAATGAATAGTTTTACTATGGGTAATATACATGGGCTTTTATAGTTAGAGTTTCTTATGGGGAAAAAAAAGAAAAGAAAAAAGAAGCAAAGTTCCCATTTTGTAGAAGAACTAGTATTGAAATATGGGTAATATGTCATAAGCAATTTATGTTTCCCATGAGTTAGGAAGTTTAATATATCAAAATATGTTTTTGCCAAAGAATAGTTTTGAGCTTTGAATATAATTCTTTTGCCAAATAATATTTGGGCTTTGGTAGAATAATTGTTTGCCTAATAGTTTTGGGTTTATTTATTTATTTATTTATTTTTATAGAATGTGCCAAAATAATATTTGGGCTTTTTCTAAATAGTTGCCAAAATAATATTGAGCTTTTATGAATAGTTGCTAAAATAGTATTAAGCTTTTTGTGAATAGTTGCCAAAATAGTATTTTGGGCTTTTGTAAATTGTTGCCAAAATAGTATTTGAGCTTTTGCAAATAGTTGCCAAAATAATATTATGCTTTTATGAATAGTTGCCAAAATAGCATTTTGGGCTTTTGTTAATAGTTACCAAAATAGTGTTGGGCTTTTGTAAATAGTTTGAGATTTTTGTAAAAATATTACAGTGTAGCAATGGGCTTTTGTAAAAGTGCCGTGTAGCAACGGACTTTAGGGTGCCGTGTAGCAACGAGGTTTAGAAGTACCATGTAGTAATGGACTTAAGAGGTGCCGTGTAGCAACATGCTTTAGGGTGCTGTGTAGCAACGGATTTTGTAAGAGAGTTTTGTTGGGCTTTTTGGGTTTTGCTCACAAGGTAAATGAGTTTGGGTTTTTATAGAGATGACATAATTTTGTTGCTCATTTTTTGTAATGGTATGAGAAGTATTTGTGTGGGTCAAAGTTGGGTAATATGTGGAAAATAATGGGTAATTTTTGTATGGGCCCAAGTTAGGTAATAATATGGAGAATATTTGGGTAATTTGTTGGAAATATTTGTGAGGGCCCAAAATAGTTTATGGGCTTGTATGAGTATTTTTGTGAGTGGGCCAATGAATTTAGAATTTGAAAAATTGTACCTCAACAAATGTCTAGTTAGAAAATTGGAGGGAACAAGCTTTCAATTGAGTATGACAAAAAAAAGTACATGAAACATAAGTTTAGTGAAAGAGGAAACTAAAATGAAGGGCCATAAGACTTGATTCCTACTATAATTGCTTGATCTCAATCATATATATATATATATATATATATTCATATTCTTATATGTTTACAAAACCTAAATCCTTATTCTCCACCAAACTGATGCTTCAAAACCCAGGTCACAACCTAATTTGCCAGTCTCCAAACTTCCCAGAAACATGACAATCAATTTGTTGCAACCTAAGTCCTCACAATCATAAAAAACCCACATTTATTAAACAAGACAGCCTTTAAACTCATCAATTCTATGATTGTCCTATGTTAGAGTTAGAAACCCAAATGACACATGTCCAATGGCTTTGAGTTGCCTTGACAAATAAAGACCAATTTATTTGAACGACGTATGCTTAAACAAGGGTCTCCTCATGGTTCGAAAATCAACATAGAATAAAATCCATCTTAATTTTAAAGGGTTCATTACATCTTTAAATCTTATGACTCTGTAAAGGACTCTTCTCTAGTGAGATTCACCAAAGCAATTTATTTAACGACTAAAAACAGCAACTTGCTAATGTGGCTGGATTGAGATTTTATAATGATGCATTAGCCATCAACTTATTTTATGTACAACCCTATAAAAACCTTCTTTTTTTTTTTTTTTTTCAAATTACAATCATTCTTTGACCTAATTTTAGATAAAAATAAAACTAAATAAGTTGATGCACAAAGAAAAAAAAAAAAAATTAAAGAAAGGATAATAAAAAACCAAAAAAAAACTAACAGAATGGAAGAAGGCTGACAATGACGGTATGAAATTGAGTGACAAGAGTAGCGACTAACGAGGTGTGTGTGTGCGTTCAGAAAGACATAGGAATAAATAGTATATATTAGTAAAATATAATGAGTATTATACAAATTTGGGCCAAATTCTCAAGTTTTTTGGAAGTAATCTTTCATTCCGTTGCAGCCCATTATTTTCGGAGGAATCAAAGATTGAATTATTGATTCATTAAAATAAAAAAATAAAAAAAATCGTTTTAGAATTTTAATTTTACTGGAAAAAAGAAAAAGAGAGAGGATAATTTACAAAAATTTCCTTAGGTTTAGTGGAATGATATTGTATACCAAAACTTAACAAAATAACACTCATCCGTTTACAGAACATTCCAAAATCTAAGAAAATTCTCTTCATCAAGTTCGAACCCATGGTTGAATGAATAATTTTTTATTAATTAGTATTAAATATTACTATTCAACCAACTTTAAACACCATAGGCACTTTCCAGCAGTACTTTTCTAGCAACTTCTAGTTACTTGATTTCTTAACATTTTGAATGATCGGGTGGTTTCGTTTTGAGTTTATTTTCTCAATTTCTTTAAAGTTTTGAAGAATAGATTTGGCTTCAAAGTTTATTGTCGTTATTTGGGTTTAAACATTAAATATTTGAACTTCTAATATGAGTTTAAATATTTGAACGTTTAAAGTTTAGGATTTGAACAATTTCTTTAAATTTCTTCTTTATTCTATTCTAATTTGGGTTTAAAGTTTAATTTCTTGGTTTGTGATGGTTGGTGTTGTCCAGTTATTCACAACGTCACATTATATATGGCGGCGCCGGTGACAACTATATCTCCACAAAATTTACGCTTTTTCCATCCATGATTATCTTTTCCATGTGATATTCTAATTAACTTAAGGCTTCTCTTTGCCTTTTGCTTCACTAGGCTTTCCTACTTCAACTTTACAAATTCTCGAAAGTTTTCTCTCATTTCATTTTCATCACCTCCAAAAACATTTATAGTAGCTTCCATAATTTATTATCTCTCATTTCTTCCAAACTTAAGTAAATTTTCATTACCAAGGTTGATGATGCACAAAAATCGTCAGTGAGTTGATTGTCCACATATGTACCAATGGGTGTACCTGAAGAATAAAAGAGAAGAACCAATCAAATGGCACCGGTGGGGTATTGGCCAAAAACTCTCCAAAGGTTAAGTTAGTAATAGAAGAATTTTCAAGAACTGAAGAGTACAAGAGCTAGCGAGAATTCACATACCTTAAGGAAGAGAAGGCCTAGTGCTTATATAGTGGTGTAAAGCTGATCAAGATCCCTTGAATGTAGAGTTTTTCCTTGTAGAGAAGATTTGGAGTTAAGACCCCGAGATCTTGAGCTTTTCTTCCCATATAGGGAAGATATGAGCGTGGAGTATGGTTTTTGGGCGTGTAGTTCAAGTTATTTCCATATAGGGATGCATGATAATGCCTTAAAATATGTACTTGTTATATATTTATGTGGGCATTATCTCCTTATTAATATGCTTAATTTGTATAATTAAGCCATGATTTGCATTAGTCCCTATTATTTATCTTTACATAATTTCTTGAATAAGATGCTATTCATTGTGTGTAATTTTCTACTTTCAGGAAATTATGTGAGAAAGATGAGTTTACAAAAATTTGTGAAAGAATGGAGGCCAAACTAAAATTATAGCGGAGCTAAAGGACCATGTTTAAACGTCTAAGGAGGTGCAGCTGGAGCGCTTGGATCGTCTACCATGATTAGAAGTTTCAAATAAGGAAAGAAATCAAAGAGGCAGAATCTAAAAGAAAAAATCTGATTTGAGTACTGATCAGTATTTTGGGCGTATCTCTCTCCTCAAAAATCCAATTGATGCAAGGCTAGATAGGTTGGAACCGTGACTTAAATATCTACAACTTTCTAGTTTTGAGTTTTTCAAAATTCTCAATTTTTGAAGGCCGAAATTAACTCACAATTTACTTTGTAAATTTGGACGGAAATTAAAATAGTAAAAGTTTTATTTTCTTGGGACACTTAGACATTAGGGTTTTGAAGAGAGGCTAGGAGAACGAATTTTGGCAGAGAAAAACATTGTATTTTCCTTTCTCTAATTGCAGCCTAAATTCTTTGCTAGGGCAAGGGGTTATGTTTCTTCTATACGGTATGAATATTCAATGTGACTCTTTTTAGGATTTTATCAACGATATATTTGATCGTTCAATTAGATTTCTTTTGATGTATTAGTTCTTCCATACTTTCAATAAGTTTAATCATGTTTTTCTTATTGTTTAGATGAATTTCTAATAGTTTCAAATAGAATTCAGGTTTTAAAGTGAATGGTTTTTTAAAAACTTTTCTAACCGCATTATTAATCGAGTTATCATGCATTCTTGAATTGTCTTAGTTCAACCGAATCATAAGTTTTTAATTGTATAAGAACAATCAATTATGAAATATATATTTTCTTAGATCACAAAGAATCTCATATCGATATAGGGAAGTACTCCGATGCTCTAGTATTTACATTATTGATTTAAATTAGTTTTTATTCTTATTCTTGTTAACAATCACCAAGCAAAATTACTTTTCTTCTTCACCCAAATTGTTATTTAATTATATTGTCTTTGAATTTNTGGCTTCAAAGTTTATTGTCGTTATTTGGGTTTAAACATTAAATATTTGAACTTCTAATATGAGTTTAAATATTTGAACGTTTAAAGTTTAGGATTTGAACAATTTCTTTAAATTTCTTCTTTATTCTATTCTAATTTGGGTTTAAAGTTTAATTTCTTGGTTTGTGATGGTTGGTGTTGTCCAGTTATTCACAACGTCACATTATATATGGCGGCGCCGGTGACAACTAATCTCCACAAAATTTACGCTTTTTCCATCCATGATTATCTTTTCCATGTGATATTCTAATTAACTTAAGGCTTCTCTTTGCCTTTTGCTTCACTAGGCTTTCCTACTTCAACCTTACAAATTCTCGAAAGTTTTCTCTCATTTCATTTTCATCACCCAAAAACATTTATAGTAACTTCCATAATTTATTATCTCTCATTTCTTCCAAACTTTAGTAAATTTTCATTACCAAGGTTGATGATGCACAAAAATCGTCAGTGAGTTGATGTCCACATATGTACCAATGGGTGTACCTGAAGAATAAAAGAGAAGAACCAATCAAATGGCACCGGTGGGGTATTGGCCAAAAACTCTCCAAAGGTTAAGTTAGTAATAGAAGAATTTTCAAGAACTGAAGAGTACAAGAGCTAGCGAGAATTCACTACCTTAAGGAAGAGAAGGCCTAGTGCTTATATAGTGGTGTAAAGCTGATCAAGACCCTTGAATGTAGAGTTTTTCCTTGTAGAGAAGATTTGGAGTTAAGACCCCGAGATCTTGAGCTTTTCTTCCCATATAGGGAAGATATGAGCGTGGAGTATGGTTTTTGGGCGTGTAGTTCAAGTTATTTCCATATAGGGATGCATGATAAGCCTTAAAATATGTACTTGTTATATATTTATGTGGGCATTATCTCCTTATTAATATGCTTAATTTGTATAATTAAGCCATGATTTGCATTAGTCCCTATTATTTATCTTTACATAATTTCTTGAATAAGATGCTATTCATTGTGTGTAATTTTCTACTTTCAGGAAATTATGTGAGAAAGATGAGTTTACAAAAATTTGTGAAAGAATGGAGGCCAAACTAAAATTATAGCGGAGCTAAAGGACCATGTTTAAACGTCTAAGGAGGTGCAGCTGGAGGCTTGGATCGTCTACCATGATTAGAAGTTTCAAATAAGGAAAGAAATCAAAGAGGCAGAATCTAAAAAGAAAAATCTTATTTGAGTACTGATCAGTATTTTGGGCGTATCTCTCTCCTCAAAAATCCAATTGATGCAAGGCTAGATAGGTTGGAACCGTGACTTAAATATCTACAACTTTCTAGTTTTGAGTTTTCAAAATTCTCAATTTTTGAAGGCCGAAATTAACTCACAATTTACTTTGTAAATTTGGACGGAAATTAAAATAGTAAAAGTTTTATTTTCTTGGGACACTTAGACATTAGGGTTTTGAAGAGAGGCTAGGAGAACGAATTTTGGCAGAGAAAAAATTGTATTTTCCTTTCTCTAATGGCAGCCTAAATTCTTTGCTAGGGCAAGGGGTTATGTTTCTTCTATACGGTATGAATATTCAATGTGACTCTTTCTAGGATTTTATCAACGATATATTTGATCGTTCAATTAGATTTCTTTTGATGTATTAGTTCTTCCATACTTTCAATAAGTTTAATCATGTTTTTCTCATTGTTTAGATGAATTTCTAATAGTTTCAAATAGAATTCAGGTTTTAAAGTGAATGGGTTTTTTAAAAACTTTTCTAACCGCATTATTAATCGAGGTTATCATGCATTCTTGAGTTGTCTTAGTTCAACTGAATCATAAGTTTTTAATTGTATAAGAACAATCAATTATGAAATATATATTTTCTTAGATCACAAAGAATCTCATATCGATATAGGGAAGTACTCCGATGCTCTAGTATTTACATTATTGATTTAAATTAGTTTTTATTCTTATTCTTGTTAACAATCACCAAGCAAAATTACTTTTCTTCTTCACCCAAATTGTTATTTAATTATATTGTCTTTGAATTTACCCTGCTTCTTGTGGTTCGACTTCGGTACTCTGAGATATTGCTACAATCTTCTGCACTTGGGAGTGAGCAAGCAATGCATGAGTGGAGAATACATAAAGGTTTGTGGGACCCAGTTACTCAACCGTCGGTATGACCATTTGTCTGTCGGTATCACCATTTGTCCATTAGTATGAATATGGAGGATAAGACGTGACCATCCGTCGAGTACATATGCAACCATTCGTTGGGCACATACGTGGAGCACTGATTTGCAAAGACTTCAAGGAAGTCAAATGAGGATTTCGTCTCGACGGGTTCGTAGTTAGCAGGTCCCACCAGAAGAGGCACAAACCTTGACGGGTCAGTGGTAGAGTATTCCATCCTAATGGGTCAAAGTGCTCAAAGGACTTTATTAGACGAAAATACCCTTATTAGTGTGCAAGTTGGTTTGTTGATTGGACGAGTATAGTGGGTTGTCAGCCAAAAGTGTCTCATCAATTTAGATAAGTTAGTGTCTGCATGTTCTGGGTGGTGAGTAGGGTGCTTGACGACCCTTTGATACGTAATGACTGTCAAGACGGAGTGTGTCAAGCGGTGTTAAGGAAGGTATCTGACGACCGCTGGGTCCTTGACGACCCTTGGTACTTGACGACCCATTGATACGTGACGACTGTTAGGGCGAAGCGTGTTGCGCAGTATTAGGGAAGATACTTGGCGACTACTGGGTACTTGATGACTTGTTAATACATGACGACTGTTAAGGCGGAACTTGTTGTTTAGTGTTAGAGAAGGTACTTGATGACTGCTGGGTCGCCAGGGACCCATTGGTACATGATGACCCATTGATACATGACGACTATCAGGGCAGAACGTGTTGCACGGTGTAAGGGAAGGTACCTGACAACCATTGGGTACTTGATGACACCTTGGTACCTAACGACCAATTGATACGTATTGACCGTCAGGGCGGAGCATGTTGTGCAATGTCAGGGACGGTATCTGATGACTGTTGGGTACCTGGCGACCCATTGGTACCTGACGACCGTTAAGGCGAAGCGTGCTGCTCGATGCTAGGGAAGGTACTTAACGACGCTGGGTCCATGACGACCCCTTGGTACCTGACGATCCATTAATACATGACGACTGTCAGGGCAGAACGTGTCATGCGGTGTTAGGTAAGGTACCTGACGACCCATTGATATGTGACAACCGTTAGGGTAGAGCATGTCGTGAGGTGTCAAGGAAGGTATATGACGACTGCTAGGTCCCTGATGACCCCTTGGTACCTAAAAACCCATTGATACGTGACGACCATCAAGGCGAAATATGCTGCGTAGTGTCAGGCTCCCTTTGTGACCAACAATATTTTTGGTGACCGAAGATTCTTTTGGTAAGCTTATGATGCTTTTGGTGACCGAAGACTCTAGGGTATTAGAAAAAATTTTCTAACTGATGAAAATATTCTTTATGAAGTTCCATCAACCATCTAAACTTTTACTGTACCTATTCCCACAATCTTTATCTTCACTATTCACTGCAGCAACTGTTGCATCCACGGACTTCTAACTACATGACTTTTCTTTAAGTCCTCTTGGCTTTCAACTTCTAACGTTAAGACTGATTATGCCCCATCTATGACATTGACAATAACAGCACCTGGTGACCGAAGATTCTTTTTGGTAATCTGATCATGCTTTTGGTGACCGAGGGCTCTAGGGTGTTAGAAAAAATTTCCTAACTGATGAAAATATTCCCTATCAAAAGTCTTCACAGTTCCATCAAACATCTTAACTTTTACTGTACCTATTCCTACAATCTTTATCTTCACTATTTGCTGCAGCAACTGTTGCATCCACGGACTTCTAACTACATGCCTTTTCTTGAAGTCCTCCTAGCTTTCAACTTCTAACATTCAGACTGATTATGCCCCATCTATGACATTGACAATAACAGCACCCCATATATTATTAATTAATTTCTTTCCTCAATCTAGTCTTTGATCTTAACTTCCCCTTATCATTCTTCCCATATATATGACCCACTCCTACCACAACTTGAATAAAAATTTCACCGCAAATGCCCTAACTTTTAAAATATTTGTTTGTTTCTTGACATTCATTGTCTCCAATAGATTAAAAAAAAAAAAAACCTTCTAATTAACTTTAATGTCTGCTTACCAACTAGTAGTTTAATTAGTCACTAGGGTGCCATACAAAGGAGGGAGCAAGGTTAAGAGCAACAAAGTTAAATCCACCTCAATCTTAGTTTCCATGGTTTTCAATTGAGTAGTTAATCTATTAAAAATATTCAAATGATCTCTAATTTTAGTTCCTTACTCCATGTGTAGCTGGTATACCTATTTCTTTGAGCGTAACCAATTTGTCAACAACTTTGGCATATACACTTTCTCTAATTTTCCCCCCATAATTCTTGGGAGAAGTCTTATTCAACACACAATACTTTACCTCAGGGGTAAGATTAAACAAATAATATCAATTGCATTCATCTCAAACTCTTCTTATTTAACCATCACACACCTTTTTGTGATGGTTGCTCTACAAGTATAAGGGCACGTCTAGTAGACTGTAATAGACACTATAATGTAATAGATATTCCTATGGCATAACTATTCGGTTGTTTGATTATGTTTTTATTACAATGAATAGTTATTCCTTATGAATAGCTATTCTTCAAAATGAGGAATAACTATTCCTTATCAAAAGTACTGAATATCTATTCTTTACCTTATATAATAACTTTTAAATTTTTTTTCCTAAAAAGCCATTAGTTGCCTTGTTGTTAATTATTAGTTTTATTTTGAACACCCTAAAATAAGTGTATTTTAAGAAATTTGACTTAAAAATGATTTAATTACACATTCTTTTTATATTCTACTAAATTGTGGATGCATATTCAGGATTTTATTCCTAAATGGTCACCAAACTAATGAATAGTAATATTTATTACATTCTAACTTAATATATTTCTTGTAATACTTATTCCTATTTTCATGTAATAATCATTACAGTTAGGGGTATTCGCGGTGGGTTTTGGGCCATTTTTAGCACCGCATTTTGCGGTGCGGTTTAACTAAAATCATAATTGCAACGCACCTTATTTTTGCGGTACATGTGTGGTGCGGTGCAGTTTAAAATTTAACCAAAACCATAACTGCACCGCACCTCATTTTTGCGGTCACATATGTGTACGTGTATAAGATGCAGTTTGAATGATTTGAAGTTGTATATTTTTTAAATTTTGGGCTTTTTCTACCCAGCCCAAAACTAATTTTTCCCTTTGTTTTGGTCCAAGTTCTAAACTATTGAGCTAGTTTTTTTTTTTTTTTTTAATTTATTTATTTTGGATTAGCTTTCCTAATCAACACTTGCTAGGATTATCAAACTATTTTTTTTTTTTTAGACTAAGGTTATTAAACTATTAATAATATATTTAATATTAAAAATAATTAAAAAAAATTAATATATAGAGAGGCTGTGGTGCGGTGCGTTTGTGCGGTTTCTTATTATAAAACCACAAACCACACTGCACCATGCAGTGTGGTGCGGTGCGATGCAATATTACTTGCGGTGCGGTGCAGTTATGCTATTTTGAGAGTAGTTTTGGTGCGGTTTTTGTGGTTTGTGCGGTTTATGGGTTTGGTGAACACCCCTAATTATAGTTACCAAACGTGCCCTAAGTGTTTGTGGGGTGTGGAGTGTGGGGGAAAAGAGCTGGGGTTCAAGTCTTTAGGAGAGAGTTTCACACACATATACACTTATATTAGATTAGAGTAGAATTTCTATTATATATATATATATATATAACTCTTCTCATTTATCATCAAACATAACGAGCGACTTCTTTAATTTTCCATACAACGTCATAATCAATCCTTGCTGGATCAAGATGTCTTTGATGGTACTTTGCCAAAGACTAAAACTATTTTCCCATCAAAGATCATCAAGTCAAAATTTTTGCTCTCTGTCGCCAAAAACTCAAACCAATAGCTTTGGTACCAATTGTTTTAAAAGACACACAAAGCAATAAAATAACAAGTACCACTCCACAATACACAAAAATTAAGTGGTTCAACTAATTTCAAGTTTAAATACACAGGCAACACAAACCAAAATTCACTATAAATAATAGGAACTTATAATGCACAAGAACTCTCACAAAAAACTCTCAAACATAAATTTATCTAAAACTCAGTACACCTAAAAGTGTCCTTAACACTAACTCACTATGCACACTTACTCTTTATCTCTTTCACAATATTAAACTTTGCCCCTAACTCTTACACACAAGTTACACAACCATAGTTGTCAAAACATAAATCATATCGTGAAACGATTTTTTTTGTATTGATACCATAAGAAACCTAAAATATATGATTTTTTATTTTTGTATTGTATACCATAAGACCCATAAACACCTAATAAATATATATATATATATATATATTCATTATAAATTTGAAATATATTCAACTAATGACTAATTTAATACATGATGCAAATATAATAATTTATTTTCATCATATTCATCATCTTGCTTAATCAACTCCATCTAAATCAACGTATCATAATATTCATCATTTTGTGAAATTATTTTTTCATTAACATTTTCTTCTTCATCATCGGCATTTACTATATAATCTTATTCTTTTATTTTAATAATTTTTTCTTGGCATTCCAACTTCTTAGGCTTATAATAATAATAATAAAGAATAATTATATTGTTAATTAATACCTTATTCATGCTATACAAAAGAAATTTGCCAATATGAAAGTTATTGTTAAGTGTGTAGTCCAAATTTTATAAGAGAAAGAGAGAACAAATGGAGACAAAGTCATGGAAATGTTATTTTATTGGGCTCAATTAAATATCCCAATAATTTTGTATTAAAAACCAGTCTAACAACTTGTTGGCATCAAATAAAAGTATAAATTTTAACCCAAAAAAAAAAATTAAACTCATTTATTTATATATCATAAGATTCTATAATACTATAAAATGATACACACTTATGTATTATACAATTCATGGTCATTCTTATGATATGTAACGATTTATATATAAGAGCATCCACATAGATGTGCTAAATAGCTATATTGCTATTTTTAACACCACAAAATACCAAAATGTGCCCTACAATAGTAGAGCCAAATCTATATTTTTTCCCCACAACTACTGCAAGTTAATTTTCTTTTATTTATGCGTTCACACTACTTTTGATTATTTTATTTATTTTAATTCATTATTTCATTCTTAATTCTCTTCTTCTCCGTTCACATTGCTATGGTTTGTGTGTTCACACCTCTTTTACTCATTTGTTTTCCATTTTTTATAAAGGTGTCACACTTCTTTTACTCATTTGTTTTTTTTTTTTTTTGTGAACTATATATTGTTTGTACGTTCACACTGCTATTGTTTTTTATTTTTATATTATTTTATTGTGTTGAAAGTTAAAATAGATCCACTGTTTTGTAAAGTGAGTAAATAAAATATATAACTTTTTGTAGTACCAAGCAACTAAAAAAAAGCTCCACTGCAATAAGCCCAAAACTATCGCACACCCTTGGTGCGATGGTCACTCTACAAGTATAAGTGCTTGTGGAGTGTGGGAGCAAGGCCAGAGTTCAAGTCTCCAAGAGAGAGTTTTACACATATATACACTTAGATTAGATTAGATTAGAGTAAAATTTCTATTTTATTAAAAAAAAAAAAAAAAAAAGCTCTAATGCCATACATATTGCGTATCGTGACATACTAACAGCTAAGCAGAACTGCAGAAGCAATCAACAATAAAGCTACAACCTATTTTTAAGGTATTGACACACCTCCTTATATCTTTTTATTTCAATGTTGGACTACTATTTTTAATAGGATTAGTAAAACCTCCTTTTTATCCTTCTAGTCATTGTCAATATGAGATTCCAAAAACAATATAGAAAATTTGAACTTCCCCTCATAGGCTGGACTTAACACGGTCCACTGAAAACTGAGTAAGATTCAGCAAAAAAAAAGGAAAACTGAGAAGGATCATAAATTTTTTGTTTTTTCAACCTATTTTAGACCCAAATCCAATTTGACTCGTCCAACCTTACTTGTCAAGTCTAGCAAAAACCTACTTATTTTCTTGCAAGATTCTATTTTCAAATCCAATCGTCAATAGTTAGCTAGTAAGATTATAAAGAAATGTTCCAAATTCGACAGATGATCCCGTCGATATGTCCGAGTGGTTAAGGAGACAGACTCGAAATCTGTTGGGCTTTGCCTGCGCAGGTTCGAATCCTGCTGTCGACGAGCAAATATAATTAGATTTTGCTTTGTTTTTGTTTTTTTATACCTTGAATGTGATTTTAATATCTACTGCCAAATTCTGACACTTTTACTGAGTTTGGTTACATCCTCCTCGATTTGAAGGATTATCTTGAGATCCATAAAGACTAAAGAGCCTCACCTTAGCCTTATGAGTTATGACCAAATCCTTGCTCAATTGAATTATCATGTAATGTAAGGTAAGAAAAGCATGAGCTGTTTCTTCTGAGAGCCTGACAGTAGTAACAGCCCGGATTTGAATTTGAAGAAATGGTGGATCTTTGTAAGCAAATGGGGGACAGAGCATGCCCATTCTCTAAATTGAACAGTAATGGCTTTTAATGACCTCCTGGCTCCGGCATTTATAGGGCCCATTCCACAGAGTTCCGCATGTTTCAAGTCTTGTTACTTCGCCCAGTCTTTTAGCCCATTATTAATTCTCCTACTTCACCCTCATTTAAGCTTCGTCAGAGTTTTCTTTGAACAAGTGGGTCCGATTGCATAATGGATTACCAAATGGTCTTTTTCTTAATTGAATACCTATTATATAAATAAAAGAGAGATACTATTTATCATATATTTTCATAATACTTTTATAACAAATCTTAAATAATTTATTTTTATTGATGGTTAATGAAAAGTACAAAAGTAATTTAAATTGTTAGTTTAAATCTTAAATAGTTTATTATTTGTTATGAAAATGTTGTGCACATCACGTAATAATTAAATAAATATATAAATAAATTAGTAATGGTTAGGATTACAATAACTTTTACAACAAATCTCAAGTAATCATGGGTGGCTAATGGCCATTGGTAAATACTAGTGGGCAAAAAGTAATTTCAATGATGAATTTAAATTAGAACCAATAACAACTTATCACATAGGATTTATTACCAACAAGATGCGAAAGAATCTCTTTTCTATAAATAAATGCCCTATTGACTTAATAGAATTAGGGGCGTAATTCCTGCAGGTAACCCAATTCCACTTAAAGTTCTACTTTCTTCTTAGTTCAATTTCATGAGCTCTCCCTTTAGCTTGACGTCGACATACATATAAAAGAATCCGTTTAAATTAAGAATTTTGTTCATATATATATATATATATATAATTAAATTCTTACATCAATTCATTTATTTATACATTTAAATGTATGAAAATAAATTCAATAAGGATTTGGCTTTTTAACACAAGTTATCAAATCAGTTTTGAAACAATATATTCTAAATATATTTGTAAAAAATAAAAATAAAACAAATTAAATTGCATATAGGAACAAAGTGCGAGAGTTGGAGATGACACCAGAGATTAGGACGAGTCGCCTAAGTTGCCACAATCAACTTGAACTTGGGAAGACAATTAGGGAGGATGAAGGAGGGCTTGGTGGTGAAATAATTAACACTGATGATGTTGATGTGTTGATAGAGTAGTAGTTAGGTGATTAAGGTCTAAAGAAGATAACTTATCCAAGAAAAAAAAAGGTCTAAAGAAGATATAGCAGTAGCAGATGGTGATTGTTTACAAGCAAGGAAAGTGAGGGGAGCAAAGAGCCATTGGATCCACAAACGTCTCAGCGCTATTATTATAGTTAATAATTTTTTGAGTTTAACAAATACTGATATATAAGTTCTAGCTACTTGAGATTTATCTAATTACTAAAAATCATTACAAGAGAATATAGGTGAAATTCTGAATATGAAAAAATTACAACACAATTTATTCATATTCAATATATGTAACAAATAAATACAATACACTGGATGAACTATCTAAACAATACAAGTCTAATATTTTTATTATTTATAAAAACTACTTAATATTAATTACATTTTATTGTTTAGATTGATCTTAAGTAATACATATAAGTTATTGTGTAATATATATATATATATATATAATATGATACTGACCAAAAAAAGTAAAAACACTTACTATCTAAATTTTCCAGAAACAAATTAACCTTGTCCATTTTGTAACAACAAATGAAAATGATTATTCTGTGAAAAGTCCATTATATCGGAGGGCGTGGCATGTGTTTTTGGCAGTTTGTGCAAACATGCAATTGACGCTAAATTGATTGATCGCTATCTAGATAAGAAAAAACGAGAAAAAGAAAAAGAAAAAGAAAAAAAAGAAGTGATTGAACATTGCGTACGCTGATAAGGTACATCATGATTTCCCATCAGGGTGAATGTGGTTACTAATTAGGCCTCGTAAAAGAAAATGGGGTCAAATGATCGCATAATTATCATGTGGAGCCTCACAAATTTTCCATTTTGTTCGAACTTGCTCTTCTTCTTTGTTTTTGTCTTGTTGCATGAGTAGTAGGTCCAATTCCAACACACAATTTTTATTGAGTACTAGTAGTGGCAGTGGTGTTGGTGTAAGAGCTATAGACGATAAATACTAAAAGATTTTATGTCCTACCATTATATCTTTCTCTGGTTACAGCAATTGAAACAAACAAAAGCTCTGGGGTAGCATAGGCATGAAGAATAACAAAGGTGAGAGACGGGAAAACGATGGTTTGGGGGTAAGGTAATGTGTTGTGTTTCATTTCATAATTAAGAGTAAGAGGAACGAGAAGAGCATCGATCACGCACCGTTTGTCAGAAATCTACGCTCCATATATATCTTGTCGGCGACTTGAACAGCAGTTTGTCAAACTAGTTGGGACCCATATCACTGGAACGTCTTATCTTCTCTCTCCTCCATGGTTTTTGGCTTTAGCACTTTTTCCATCACTGTGAAGACTAAAGAGCCAACTGCCAAGGGCCACCGACTGGTTCCTACAACACCATGACGTGGTGTGGGGAGCAGCTGCCTCCTGCCCAACCCCTTCCCATGCTCTAATTAATTGAAACTAACTCATCAATTACAATGATCTCTTATCCTTTCTCAATTATACAACAAGTTTTTTTTTTTTTTTAGTAATTATACTACAAGTTACTATCATTAATATAAATTATTAAATTCACTGTCTCCTAGTAGCTTAAACTTTTAAAAGAATTATAATTTATAATGGTATCAAAATAAAATGTCTTTTTTATCCCTTGTATCAATCCTATCTCTCATTTATATTTTCATGTGTTGGATCTCTACTTAATAGTGGCTCATGCATAAAGAAGAAGTTTTAGATTAAATAATTAATTTACAATCTCCTAATAGTTTAAACTTTTGAGAGAACTATAATTTGATATTATGGTATCAGAACAAATAGTCTTAGTTTCAACCCCTTGTATTCACACTTAATGGTGGCTCACACATGAAGGAAATTGTTATATTAAATTATTGAATTCACCGTATCCTAATAACTTAAATTTTGAAGGGAATCGATAATTTATCAACTACCTTATAAAAGCAAGTCTTAATTTGTAGACCTAAAATAGTTTTGAATCATTTCAAAGCTATGTGGGATCAATGCCTGCAATAAACCATCTGTCTTCCGTTTGGAATGTGGAACCATTGGTTTCACATTTATCCCGCGCCTAAAGACGGGGAAAACAACTTGCATTAAAAGTTTATCTTTATTTTTTTTGCCTTTTGTTTTTAATTTTTATCTAATTGGTCACACAAAGTCAATTGTTTCACTATTTAATCAAAACCTTAAAGTTTAATGATTTGGATTCAATCATGTTATATTTGATGTAGAACTTTTCAAGTCGCATGCATATATCTTAGAATCTCTCCTCTTATGTGAGTCATTCAGGCTTTTTTATTCTACTTGCATGCACCCGATCTTATTCCACCCATATGAAGATCTACCACCATCATACCTTGCCGCACATGACTGTCAATTCTTAAACCACTTGATAGAGAGATATGTAATATCTTGAGAGGACTCTAAGTAAGGCCATAATAAGGGAAAATGTGCATAGGGCAAGGAGAGATATGCGGCCCCGTTTGGTAACGGTGTTTAAACAACAAAAACTGTTGTTTACACATCATAACATGTATTTTTACATACTTTTTTACTCACACGTATCTCTATAAAATTCAAACAACGTTACTAGAAATCTCTTACTAAATGAGCACTAGTATCTTAAGATGACTCTAAGGCCATAACTAGGGATGACAATAGATAAGGAGAAGTTAAATTAGGGGTGCCCCATTTCTACTATGTGGGAAAACTTGCATAGCAGCACAGGGCTGGAACAAAACAAGTTGGAGGTATCTTCATGTTCCTAATAAGGTTGATCCAACATTAATGAGATTGAAATACAGAACAAATTGACATTAATGAGATAGAATTAAAAGAGTAAGGGGAGGAATAGTCATAAGAGTGCTAAAGAAGTAGGAACATTATTGTACCTAATATTTTTTCTATTTTATAAATACAATATTGAGGGAAGGGGATTTTTTTTTTTTTGGATATCACAATGAGGAGGAGGGTTTTGAACCATAGATGTAGGGGTGTCGATTTGGGTTAATTAGTGTGTCACATTCGTGTCGAGGTAGGAGTATTCAACTAAATGGCTCAACTCGAACCCGACCTATTTAATAATCATGTTATAACCTTTCAACTCTAACTCGACCTGTTAATGAGGCGGGTTGACATAACCCAATCTACTTGACACGCTTAATAAACAGGTCGTGTTGGGTTGACATGAATGTGACTCAACCTATTTCAATACACATAAAATTAAATATAACATTCATATATAAATAAGTTTTTTACATCCCAAAAGTAGTGCATATACTTCAAGTATTCAATTCACATTCAAAATAACATAATTTAATAGAAATAAAATAAAATAAGATATTTATTAGAAGGTTTAGAGATTTAGGGTTTGTATGGTTTAGAGATCTAGGGTATGTAAAGTTTCAATTTACAATTATATCACTTTTTTTTGTAATTATTTACTCTTCTTTTTAAGTTTAAAATATATGTTGGATATTTGACAAATTTAAAATAAAGTGAATATTTATTCGTAATACAAGTTAAATAGGTTGTATTAAATGGGTCATTTCGAGTTAACATAATTAAATTGGCGTGCCTATTGCAAATCATGCAGGTTGACCTGCTTATGACACGTTTCATATTGTGTCGCTTTTGGATTAACCAATTTGATGACCCAAACCCGCTAAGGCCTAAAACTAACCCGCAAAACTCATGTTGTGTTCATGTCATGTTCATGGGTCGTGTCAAACATTGATATCTCTACATCGATGTCTTAAAAAGATTAAGAGTTGCTAACCAGTTGAACTACTAGGCTCTTGGTGTGGGAAGAGGATTTAAACATTGGTTTTCCTTATAAAAGAGAGAAAACAATGCCATTAAGTTACAAAATTCTTGACTTTAATTCAAAATTTTAAGTTTGAGAGGTTAAACCATAATATATTTTAAGTTTTCAAGTTTTTATTAAACAATGTTTGGACCACACACTTTCACATTTGTTTTACTACAACTGTCTTATGTGACAGATTTTAAGTGGTGGAGAAAAAATAATAGCTCTATATAATATTGATAGATAATGAATCATAGTCTATCTTGTAAAATAATTCCGACAACATATGTGAAAGCACATGGTAGTAGCATTATTGCTTTTCATTTTTATTATTATTATTATTATTTTGATAGGATATTGCTTTTCATTTTGATTGTACATAGAATGGAAATTAGGTAAGCAGCGACTATTAAAATATTACATAATTTATTAGAAAACCCTACCCCATTGGAGAATGGAGTTAGAAAACAGGAAAATTCTCTTAGATACAGTCTGAAATCATCTTATCTAATAAATTAAAAACGTGTGAAGTGTGAACTACGGCATTGTGCTACAGCCGTCACCCTCTTGTATAATTGTTTACTCAATTATCAATCAAATTTATGTTATGTGTATCAGTGTATGTAGACTCGGATATATTTTACACACATTGCATGCACACAACAAAATGAGGCAGTTTTTATTTTTTTATTATTATAAAAATAAAAATTAATGAACAAACAAATAAAGAGAAAGTAAATGTGGTTGTTGCATACATGTATGGCAGTGTCATTGCATTTCAATTAGTATAAATTATCACAGTTGAGGTAGGAGTGAAAATTATAGCCGACAAAGTACGCAATTCCAAATGCAAAAATTCTCTTCTAGAACGATATATACGTCATCAATGATTGCGCTAACAGCTTACTTTAATTAAGTTTTGGAGCCATTGATTACGTTTTGATAATCTCGTACAGCACAGCCGACATTTATTTATATACATATTTCTCTCTGTTTTCCAAGGACTCCACCAACAGTTTCCACTGCCTAGTTTTATAGGATTATGCCGCCAGTGCCAGATAGGGGTAAGTGGTAACCATTAATTAAAATCTTCATTGTCTTTTAACTAACTTGACATGACTCAGTTTCCCTGTCAGACAGGGTGATCGTTCTTATAGTCTAATCAGGACCTATAGAAGCTCCAGAAAGTTTAGGACAAAGGCAACACAGAATATATATATGTGTCACAGAGGTTGGTGGTTTAGGGTATTTCTTGTTATATCATTGCCGTGTTAATTGCTAACCATTAGGGATATATGGATTGAATTGAGTCGAGTTAAGGAGTTTTTTTAATTCATAGGTTACAAAAAATTTAACCTAACACATAAGTTTAATCCAACTCAACTTAACACACATGAGTCAAATTAGGTCAGGTTGAACCTATAGGTTGGACAATTTTTTTTATTACTAGTATTATTAAATTGAGCAGAAAAAAATATATCACACTTGCCACCTGAGTTGATAAACAAAATATACATTAATATATGAAGTAATATTTCAACTCAGTTATACATTAATATAGAACTAATATACATTAATATTGACTTTTATATTGGTTAGGAGGAAGAGCTGGTTATTTAAAAAATATATTAATTATATAATATATTTTAAATATATATTAATATATGGGTGGGTCAAGTCGGGTTTGGTGGGTTTGAAATTTTATGATCCGAACTCGACCCAACTCGTTATCAAAAAAAAAAAATTGTAACTTAACCAAACCCATCAAGCCCTAAAAATCGACCTAACCCAAAAGGTTGGGTTGGGTTGGGTTGGGTATAGTTGGTTTTGGCAAGTTGGCTGTACATCCTTACTCACCATAGATGAGAGAGCTCTTCATAGCTGAGAGAGTCATAGAAAATGTAGTTTTAAATCTCGATCATTGAATTAAGTGTGTGTTTGGCTCAAAATTAAAAAGTTAGTTTATTTTACTATTTAGTTTATTTTTTTACTATTTATGGACCATATTGCATTTTTTGGTACTATTTATGGGTCTCACTATACTATTTCAGTTAATTTTTACCTTTATTTACAGTATTTTCAGCAAAATAAATGAATTTCAAACAGACCCTAAATAAAAGGGTTATGTTAACAGATTCCCTAGGACAACTGTTAATAACCATAATAGGAAAGTTTTGACACCACTTTTATGAAAAGTATAAAAAGCTGTTAACGACATTTATTGTTTTATTATCTCCCAATAAAATGTTTCTAAACTAATGCACCTTAAGGGCATTGGTTAACATTTCCCTTAAATAAAATAGGAAATGTAAAAAGATTAAAAATTTAAAAAAAAAAATTGTGAGAGAGAAAATCAATTACATCAAGTGCATTTGATATCAATCCTAATTAGGACTTCTAGGCCAATGATCTTAATGATTTGAAGGCATTTCCCTATATATGAAGTGTCTAGAGATTAGCAAGGTCTCTAGTTCTAGACCTAACTCTAAGGTGCGTGAGTGTAGGATAGATTTAGGAATTTCTAACTAAGATTGAAAAAACAAAAGAACTTAAGGAATGTCTAGAAAGTTTGACACAATATTTAATTCAATTTATTGAAATAATTGATTGTGAATAGTAAAAAAATGATAAATTCATGTGAAAATGGTAATTTACCATACATAATCCATATTTCACCAATTGATGCAAAAGCTATATCCTGGAAGTGCTGTAACATTTTTAGGTATTCCAAAGGGGTAGATAGCTTAGAGCGTTTACAATGGTGGAGCTAAATTTTTTAGTTTTTAGCATCTTAAAAACTTACTTTATTTATTTTAACACATCACTTTATAACACACTCAACATTAATGGTTCTATTTTTTTAGCACTTCATTTAAATATTAATTCTTTATCATTTTTTATTATTTCTTTATTCTTCATTTCTTTCTCTCTCTTCCTCTCTATCTCTCTGTTCTTTGAAGAGATAACGAAAGGCAAGAACAACCATCATGCACAACCCACCACCAGCAAAAGCAAAAGCAGTTGCCACAACCCATGGCCATAAACTCATTGTCCAAAAAAAAAAAAAAATTCACCCACACCCAACAACATCCTTAATTCTTAATTAAAAAAAAATTAAAATTAAAACTAAAACCCCTAAACGTCTTCCCCTATTGTCTAGCCCAAAAATACCAGCTACACTGCCAAGCCCAAAGCATGCAGCAATGTTGCCATAATTTGGAAAAGTTGCTAAAACCACTGTGGTCATGGTGGTTTAGGTCAAATCTTTAAACCACCAAAAACCACCTCAACTATAATTAAAAAAAAAAAAAAAAACCACAAACCCACCAACCACACCACCACCGACTACTAGCACATCACAAACCACCTCAATTGAAATCTATACCAACAGCCACAAGCCAACCCACCACCATCACAACCCATAGCATAACCCACAACCATAGGTTGATCAACAATCCACCACATCCACAGTAACCCATAGCCTAATCAACAACCCACCATCATCGCAACAACCAGTAACCCAATCCAACCCCACCACTGTGACCAAAACCCATCAAGAAAAACCAACAACCCCAAATTGCAAGACGATCGGAAACCCAACACAACACTCCAATTAACTAACCACCAACACAACCATTGCCACAACCAAAACCAACACAACCTAACCACACAAACCCACACCATCACTAACCACCGATCCAAACCACCCAACCATACAAACCCAAAACCCACCACAAACTCCACAACCCACGTTGAACAACACAACCACAGTGAATAGGGTTGTCCATCAACTCATTAAACCTAACCCACCCGCTCGACCAAAAGACCCATGGGTGAATCCAAATGCCCAGATGGGTCAAGTAACGGGTAAATTTAAAAATCGGCTTTTTCGGGTCGGTTTCAAGTCCCTTGAATTCTAACCTATATAAACCAACCCAATCACTTAGAATTTTAAAAAGGAAATTCTTGAACTTGGTACTTTTACGCTAAATACGCCTCAGACAGTCAGACCGTCAACCTTTCTCAAAAAAAAAAAAAAAAAAAAAACAAACCTTAACCTCACCTATGTTAGTTTCATAAAATTCTCTCTCTCTCTCTCTCTCTCTCTCTCTCTCTCTCTCTCTCTCTCTCTCTCTCTCTCTCTCTCTCTCTCTCTCTCTCTCTCAAATCCCAACCCTAGCCTCCTTACTGCCGCCAAGTTGGGCTCTATTGTCGCCCCTAATCATAGGCTCCATATTGCCACTGACGCTGAGTTGGGCCTATTATTGCCGTCGCTGCCTCAAAGTTCAACTTGAAACTCCTTATCTTGATGAATCCCTCCTCTGATCTTGAAATCTCCTTTGATCTTGTGTAGTTTGTGGGTTAGTGAAAAAAAAGTTTTTTATTTATTATTATTTTTTTAAATGTACTAATCTTGTGGATTTGGTGATGGTGGGGGAAGGAATGGTGGTGGTGGTGTGGGTTTTGTCTTATCTCCCTCTTTTTCATTTCAGTCTCATGGATCTGGTGTTTTTGGACTTGGTTTGTGTTATATGGATTTTGATTTCTTTGCTGTTGTTTGGGTTTTTATTTCTTTGTTCATTGGGTTTTGATTTCTATCTTGTTGTGATTTAGACCCAAAATCACCTGACGATTTCAATCCGTTCAACCGATGACTTGTGTCTTCAAGGTTCGACTTGAACATTTGGTCGGCTGCAGGTCATTTTTCGTTCACCCGATTCAGTCAAGTTGGGTGTGGGTTAGCCCCAAACCCGATCCGCCTCAAACCGTGGACAACCCTAACAGTGAACACAACAACCCAAGGCAAACAGCGCCACAAAGAGAGAGAGAGAGAGAGAGAGAGAGAGAGAGAGGGCTAGGCTTGAGAACAAAGAAAGAGAAAACGTTGGGTATTAATTTTTTATTTTTGGCAGCCAACTACAGTAAACTGTTATAGCAATAAGAAAAAAAAAAAAATTCTATAGCACCATTGATATAGGTTTTTTTTTTTTTTTTTTTTTTTGAGGTGCTAAAATAACTTTTTAGCAATTTTAGCATAGTCAATAGGGATGCTCTTACAAGTTAAAACACTTTTGGGCCATCCAATGTGCGGAAAGCAAAATCCATTCATTGGCTAGGGAGCAAATTTTGAGCGCCATATGATTGGTTAGCAATCTCCCGTATCGATAGTAAACAATAATGTTGCACAATCATGATGTAGTTGATGCTGGCATCAGCCTGAAGAAAATTATTGGTNGATGCAAGAGACTTTACAACTCGCTCTTGAGAAGACCGGTGAATATGCTAAGTGGCTAATGCAGCCATTAAAAAAATGAAGAGGGCTGAGGAAGATTACAAAAGTCTTCTAGCACGATACAAGGAGGCGAAGTGTGAGATTGAAACTAAAATGGTGAGCTATTAGAACCTTACACAAAAGTGAGATTTTTGAGGCAAGAGGTAGAGCAATTCTTGCCAAGATAGAGAGAGTCTCCTCCCAGAAGTTAGAAGATGTTATTTCATCTAAAAGCCTCCCCAGAAAAGTCCGGGTTGGGATACCCGGAGGGAATGGCTCGTCAGCCAAGGTCATCAAAGAAGTGAAGTTTGTAAAGGTTAAAGAGATGACTGTGAATAAGTTTATTCCTGAGAAAATTAAGGCTGAGAAGATGAAAGTGTGGCTAATTCACGGGTCTTCAATAAGTCCTGCAATCAATTAGAATTCAAATATGAAGCGAGAGGAAGATCATTTCGAAGATCACAGCAGGGTCCTAGAACAAACTATCTGTCACTTTACGGAATGCAAGGACATACTAAACCTAACTGTCATAAGCTGAGAGCAGACAACAATGCAAGTGCACCTCGGTCACGAGGAAGAAGAAATGATATGAAGTCGTGGGGTGGTGAGCAACCAAGAAGTCAAAACTGTGATCTAGGAATGATGGACATGATGAAAGATGATCGATGCGTTCACCAATTACTTAGAAAGCTTCACACGAATGTTTGACAGCCCTAAACTCTTGTACCCAATCCATCATAATGGCAGCTGCGAGGCTTCCTCGTTCACCACCTTTATTTTCAGTTTTTTTTTTTTTTTTTTTTTTTTATGAACCTTTAATTTTCAGTTGAGGATTGCTCATGACATGATTTGAGCATGATTTAAGCTGCTTTCCATTTTTTTTATTTTATTTTACAAATTGGGGCTAGCTTTTTTTCAAGCATTTTGACTATTCTCTCTGGTATATATATTATTCATGTCTCACGCATACTAGGTTATTTATAATTAAAAATTTATCAAAAGTAACCCCAAAATACTTGCAAGAAATTTCAAACTTAAAATTTTATTAATATAATGAGATCCTAAAATACTTTAGCCAATAAGAGTAATAAATTTAAGAGAGAACTTTATTTATTTTTCTCTTTGGAGAATCTTTGTGAGATTTTTTTTTTTTTTTTATATAAAATTCAATATTATTGAACGATTTACCAAATATAATAATAATAAAATATATAATAATTAATAAAACGAAAAAAAATTAGCATCAGTCACCCTCACACGCGGCCTGTAAGACCATGGGTAGACTTTGACGATGAAAACAAAGGAAACCTTTGATAGATTAATAAGACAAGGAAGTCGCTAGTCGTGTTTTTTTTTTTTTTTTTTTAATTATTAAATAGAGAAAAGACAAGGACTAGTTGTACTGATATATAACCCATTTAAAAATACAGATATCTATCACATTGAGGCAGAGAACACAGTAATAGTACGTGACAGCAGTCAATAATACAGATATTTATCACATTTACTTTTAATATTTGATCAGACTTTCGCGCCCTTCATTTTGAAAGTTTGTATTGCCAAGTATTGCATGTGCATGGCAACATTATATATGGTCCCGGGTATGAAATTTTGTACCGGAATACTACTTCTTTAAAATTTATTTCTAGGTTAATGATAGAAGTTGAATAAATAAGTACTTAATATTATACTTTTTCCACCATGCATTCTCTTGACGCGATGGTTAGTATTTTGATGGGATATATTGCCGACTATTGCATGTACGTGGCAACATTATATACGATCACTAGTTTGAAACTTTGAATCGGAGTATGTACCTTTTTTAAATTTATTTCTAGGTTAGTGATAGAAGTTGAATATATACTTCAAGTCTTCATTGTCCCTTTTTTGAGAATCAAATTGTACGTACTTGATATTATACTTTTCTACTATGCACCCTCTTGATGTGTTGATTAGTATTTTGATGGGTTGTATTGCCGACTATTGCATGTGCGTGGCAACATTATATTTGATCACTAGTTTGAAACTTTGAATCAGAGTACTTACCTCTTTAAAATTTCTTTCTAGGTTAACGATTGAAGTTGAATATATACTTTTAGTCTTCATTGCCCCTTTTTTGAGAATCAAATTGTACGTACTTAATATTATACTTTTTCTACTATGCACCCTCTTGATGTGATGGTTAGTATTTTGATGGGTTGTATTGCCGACTATTGCATGTGCGTGGCAACATTATATTTGATCACTAGTTTGAAACTTTGAATCTGAGTTCTTATCTTTTTTAAATTTATTTCTAGGTTAGCGATAGAAGTTGAATATATACTTCAAGTCTTCATTGCACCTTTTTTGAGAATCAAATTGTACGTACTTAATATTATACTTTTCTACTATGCACCCTCTTGACGTGATGATTAGTATTTTGATGGGTTGTATTGCCGACTATTGCATGTGCGTGGCAACATTATATTTGATCACTAATTTGAAACTTTGAATCAGAGTACGTACCTTTTAAAATTTATTTCTAGGTTAACGATTGAAGTTGAATATATACTTTTAGTCTTCATTGCCCCTTTTTTGAGAATCAAATTGTACGTACTTAATATTATACTTTTCTACTATGCACCCTCTTGATGTGATGATTAGTATTTTGATGGGTTGTATTGCCGACTATTGCATGTGCGTGGCAACATTATACTTGATCACTAGTTTGAAACTTTGAATCTGAGTACTTATCTTTTTTAAATTTATTTCTAGGTTAGCGATAGAAGTTGAATATATACTTCAAGTCTTCATTGCACCTTTTTTGAGAATCAAATTGTACGTACTTAATATTATACTTTTCTACTATGCACCCTCTTGACATGATGATTAGTATTTTGATGGGTTGTATTGCCGACTATTGCATGTGCGTGGCAACATTATACTTGATTACTAGTTTGAAACTTTGAATCGGAGTACTTACCTTTTTAAAATTTATTTCTTGGTTAACGATAGAGGTTGAATGTATACATCAAGTCTTCATTGCACCTTTTTTGAGAATCAAATTGTACGTACTTAATATTATATTTTTTCTACCATGCACCCTCTTGACGTGATGGTTAGTATTTTGATGGGTTGTATTGCCAACTATTGCATGTGCGTGACAACATTATATTTGATCTCTAGTTTGAAACTTTGAATCGGAGTACTTACCTTTTTAAAATTTATTTCTAGGTTAGTGATAGAAGTTGAATATATACTTCAAGTCTTCATTGCACCTTTTTTTAGAATCAAATTGTACGTACTTAGGGTCCGTTTGGATTGAACTTATTGTTGCTGAAACTGAAAACTAAAAGCTGAAAATTGAAAACACTGTAGCAAAATAATTTTTAAATGTGTGAATAGTGCCGTGGGACCCATTTTTAATATTTTTTATTGCGTGAACAGTGCATGAACAGTGCGTGAACAGTGCACGCACTGTTCATGCACAGTGTTTTTTGTCTCTCAGAGTCAAATAATGCAGCCAAAAAAAAAAAAAAAAAGGGAAAACGCGGATTGAGGAAACGTGGACGCGCAACGTGCAATCCAAATGCCCTCTTAATATTATACTTTTTCTACCATGCACCCTCTTGACGTGATGGTTAGTATTTTGATGGGTTGTATTGCCAACTATTGCATGTGCGTGGCAACATTATATTTGATCACTAGTTTGAAACTTTGAATCAGAGTACTTACCTTTTTAAAATTTATTTCTAGGTTAGCGATAGAAGTTGAATATATACTTCAAGTCTTCATTACACCTTTTGTGAGAATCAAATTGTACGTACTTATTATTATACTTGTTCTACCATGCACCCTCTTGACGTGATGGTTAATATTTTGATGGGTTGTATTGCTGACTATTGCATGTGCATGGCAGCATTATATTTGATCACTAGTTTGAAACTTTGAATCGGAGTACTTACCTTTTTAAAATTTATTTCTAGGTTAGCGATAGAAGTTGAATATATACTTCAAGACTTCATTGCACCTTTTTTGAGAATCAAATTGTACGTACTTAATATTATACTTTTTCTACCATGCACCCTCTTGACGTGATGATTAGTATTTTGATGGGTTGTATTGCCGATTATTGCATGTGCGTGGCAATATATATTATATACAATCATTGGATTGAAACTTTCAATCAGAGTACGTACTTTTTTAAATTTTATTTATATGTTAACGATAAAAGTTGAATATATACTTCAAGTCTTCATTACACCTTTTTTTAGAGTCAAGTTTTACGTACTTAATATTATACTTTTTCTACCATGTACCCTCTTGACTTGATGGTAAGTATTTTACAAATATAAGTGATTGTAAGCTTTGAGGGATAAATGCGGGCGCAACTTATGTCCAGTGCACTGGACGCGTTGCGATTGTGACATGTGTCTAAAAATAGACACGTGTCACAATCGATGCAACTCCAGTGCACTGGAGCACTGGGCATAAGCCGCACCCTAGCTAGGGTTTAAGTCTCTAGGAGGGAGTTTCATATACATATATACTTAGATTAGACTAGAGTAGAATTTATATTTTAAAAAAAATAAAAATAAAATTATACTTTCTCTTTTATGATAGGAACTTAGTACTTGTAATTGCTTTTCTTGTTTCTGTTTTGAAAGGTCCCGGTATATTTAATGGAAGGGTGATATTATTTTTTTTGCAAGTATTATGTTTGGGTAGGGTTGTGCATTAATCTCATTAAGCGGACAAACTGACATAATCTAACCCTATCTGACCCTTGATTTAGTTTCGTACGTTAGTGGGTTGGATTGGGTTGAGTTGAAAAGGCACGTATATTTCATGAAAAGGCATGTATGAAGAGTTAATTATTTTTCCATAAAATAGTTAACAAAGATTGAAAAATACAGGTCAACCCAACCTGATCCATAATCCGATTGATCCGACCTTGTTTTTAACCCTCTTAAAATGACCCGATTTTGATCCACAACCCATTTGACCCAACTCCGAACCGACTTGACCCTCCCATTTTGCCATGTTTAGCTACCAATGGCAACTCACGTCTTATGAATTCTAACTTCTCAATCTTATCACTTCTTTTAATTCTCCTAGCCATATTACAATTCGGGTCTCACATTATCACGGGCTATGGTTTGTCAATCAGAGAAGCAACCATTGATGACCTCCAACTTGCTTTCGAGCAAAACCAACTCACCTCAAGACAACTCGTTGAGTTTTACATTGGAGAAATTTGGGTGGAGTCATAGAGGTGAACCCAGATGCTCTATATGTAGCTGATAAGGCAGACCACGAGCGCAACGCTAAGGAACCAAATTCACTATCTAGGTTGCATGGTATTCCAGGTTTGATCAAGGATACTATTGGAACAAAGGATAAGCCGAATACCACGGTTGGCTCGCTCGTTTGCACTGCTTGGTTCAGTTGTACCTAGGGATGCTAGTGTGGTACCCAAATTGAGAAATGTTGGGGCTATCATATTGGGGAAGGCTAGCTTGAGCGAGTGTGCTAGTTTTAGGTCACTTGAAGCACCTAATGGTTTTAGTGCTAGAGGTGGACAGGGAAAAGTAAGTTAATTTTATTGCTTGCCAAATAATTTATATGTAAGTATTATGAGATAAGAATTAGGGAATTAGTTCAGCCAAACTAGAACTCCTAACACTTTAAATTAGACGTTCAAATTTTGTTCATTTTCTTATGAACAAACTCGCATTTTTAAAAATTGCTCGACTAACTTATTCTTCCCTGTATATATAGAAAACAATCATGTGTGTGTGTGTTTCTCAAATTAAAAAAAAAAAAAAAAAATCTTTATTAATACTTAAAAGCTAAATTATAGTTGCAAGTATATTATTCAAGTTTTATAGATTATGTACATGTGACAATTTTCATTTATGAACTTAACAAAATTGGATTTATCAATCTTGTATTGTAAAGTGTATATAATGTTTATTAAGAAATTTACTATTTTAATTTTTATTATCCCTAAATTAAAAAGAGTAGTTAGGTATCTTACAAATTTATTCACAAACTTACACAATTCAATCTCAAGTTGATACAATTATAATATTAGATATACTTTAATTGAAATGATCATATTTAACGGATTGACCGAAGAAGAACAGTATGTATTTTTAAAGTATATATTATATATGTTGGATTGGGTCATTGCATATATTATCAACCTGAACCCAATCTAAGATGATTTTTTTTTTTTTTTTAATTAAAACAAAATCCAACTCAATCCCATTAATTCAGCAAAAACTAACTTGAAATACAAGTTATTTATTTATTGGGTTAAATCCGTTTTGGTAAATGGATGATTTGGCTAGGGACTTGGATGAGCTATTGCTCCGTGCAATTATCACTGTTCAGTTGTGAGGTATAATATTTAAAATGGTAAAATAATAATAATACAACATTAAAAAGGTAATAAAAAGATAAAATTTAAAAGAAAATTACCATTTTAATTTTTACATCAACAAGTAGTAACTACATGATACACCAAATCTAAACATGTTGCGTAGAATCCCTAAAACTAGAAGTGTGCATGGGTTGAGTTGGAAGGTCTTTTCAACCCAACCCAACCCAATCTTGTTAGGTTGAAAATTTCTAAACCTAATTAACGTGAGTTGAATTGGGTTCGGTTCGGTTAGTGGGCTATGCACACATATATATATATATATATATATATATATATATTCGAGTTTCATCAATTATTTGAACACCATTTTCAATAAACTATTGCAATTCATATAATATGCTTAATTTATATTCCATAGTTTCAAATTCATTAAAACTAATTTTCAAAATACCGAGATCAATCAAACTAAAAAATTAGAATAAGGATAATAAAAATAAATTTATCTACATGGTGGTCAAGTTGAAGCAAATAGGTTGAAAATACTATCAACCTAAACTCGACCTTACCTAAAACTAAAAATAAAATTTCAGCTCAACCCAATCCAACCCACTAACCTACGAAACCAAATCAATGGTTGGGTAGGGTTAGATTATGTTGGTTTGTCCGCTTAGTGAGATTAATGCACACCTCTACCCAAACAAATACTAGCCAAAAAATAATCACCCTTCCATTAAATATTACATTTAAATATACTGGGACCTTTTAAACAGAAACAAGAAAAGCAAGTATAAGTATTAAGTTCCTATCATAAAAGAAAAATATAATTTTTTTATATATAATATAAATTCTACTTTAGTCTAATCTAAGTATACATGTGTATAAAACTCTCTTCTAGAAATTAAACCCCAACTTTTATCGCTTATACCTGTAAAATACTAACTAAAAGGTGCATGGTAGAAAAAATAATATTAAGTACCAACAATTTGATTCTCAAAAAAGGTTAGAGTATATATTCAACTTCTATCTTTAACTTAGAAATAAATTTAAAAAGGTATGTACTCGGATTCAAAGTTTCAAATCAAGAATCGTATATAATATGCCACGCAATGCAATAATGGGCACTACAACCCATCAAAATGAGGGCACGAAAGTCTGATCAAATATTAAAAGTAAATGTGATAAACATCTGCATTACCGCCGGCTGTTACGTATTATTACTGTGTTCTCTGCCTCAATGTGATAGATATCTGTATTATTACTATTACTGACGTACCCAAAATAAATGGGTTATATATCAGTACAACTGGAACTGTCATGTGTTTCCTCTATTAAAAAAAAATAAAAAAATAAAAAATAAAAACCGACTAGTCCTTGTCTTATTATTGTGTCAAAGGTTCCTTTTGTTTTATATCATCAAAGTCTACCCATGGTCTTACGGGCCACGTGTGAGGGTGACCGTTGTTAAATTTTTTTTTTTGTCTTGTCAATAATTTTTTTTTTTTTTGTTAATCGTTTCAATAATATTGAAGTTTATCAACAAAAAAAAAAAAAAAAAAAAAGTTCTCATAAAGATTCTTTAAAAGAGTTAATTCTCACAAAGATTCTCCGAAAGAGAAAAATAAATAAAGTTCTTCTCTCAAAATTTTATTACTATTAGAGTTAGCTAAAATAGTTTTTAAGATCTCATTATATTAATAATTTTAAGTTTGAAATTTCTTCCTAGTATTTTGGGTTACTTTCGATAGATTTTTAATTGTAAATAATTTAGTTTGTGTGAGACAAAAATAATTGCATACAATAAAAAAAAAATTAGATACCCAAAAAGAAGTTACCTCGTTTGTAAAATAATAAAAAATAAAATTGGAAAGCAGTTTAAATCATGCTCAAATCATGTCATGAGGAATCCTCAACTGAAAATAAAGGTCTTCATATATATATATATATAATAAATAAATAAATAACTGAAAATAAAGGTGGTGAGGGGAAGTAGCCTCGCAGCTGCCATTTGCTAAAAAGCATTCCCAAAGGACAACCCAAGTGCTCTTCGAGCGAAATCACTAAGGTTGCCTGTGCAATTGCAGTTAATTTATGCAAACGAGGCATTCAGGTCATATCATATCATGAGCGGTACTCATAATTGGAACATTATTTTGAAAGCAAAAAGTGCAGCCATATTATTCTTTGTTTCTCACCACCAAAAAAAGCTTTAGTATATTCCTGGTATTCGTGCTCCCTTTTATAAACCGGAAAGCAAAAGCTCATTTGATTAATGTGTCATCTAGTCCACCTATCTGATAAATTCTTTTGACAATAAACTAAAAGGTTAGCATCGAATAGCTTGCTTATAACCATTTCATGAACCTAATAGGCTTTCATGAACTGGTAGTGTAGTCGATCAGTTCATGAAGAACAGTACGCTTCACAGCCCGGTTAGCCAACTTAGGTACCGTTTGGGTACCAATTAATGCGTCCACGTTTGGACACAAAACGGTTTCAGCCTTTTTTTTTTTTTTTTTCTCTACCAGCGCTTATTACATTGTTCATGGGACATAAACAGTGCAAATAGGCATATCTACAGTAACCTTTGTTGAACAGTAAATTTTTTATTATTTTTTTTTATTGTTTTCAATTTTAGCAAAATAAACGGTATCCAAACTCACTTTTAATTGCATTATAATGAAAGGAGTTTCCTTTGGCCCTAATTAAAATAAAATTTATCTTGGAAAGAAAAAGACAGTTTGGTTTGTTAAGCTATACTAGCATTAAATATGAACTTAAGATTGGGTTCATTATGTTCATACGTTGAGTTGGTTTTACAGATATAAAAGGTCCGTTTGGATACAACTTATTATTGCTGAAAACTAATTGTTGCTAAAAATACTGTAGCAAAATAATTTTTAAATGTATGAATAGTGTCGCAGGACTTATTTGTAATTTTTTTCTGAATAAAGTGGTTGTGGGTCTCATTAACAGTGCATGAACAGTACCAAAATAGTGCGTGAACAGTGCTTTTTGTCTTTGCATAGTAACTTCTATCTCCCTAAATGCGTGAAAGCCAAAAAAAAAAAAAAAAAAAAAAAAAACTGAAAACGCAACACAAGAAAACGTAACGCAACAAAACTCTGTATCCAAACCAATACAAAGTAGGTGTTGGGCATTGGACGTTAAGCGTTACTAATTAGTTCATGATGTGATGAGTCTCATTTCAACATACACACGCAAAAAAACAAAAAATAAAAATAAAAAACTTGCTGACTTTCATTGAAGGTGAGAGATCAAGCGGAGAAAATGGGCATTTTTCTATTTCGCCAAAACTTTTCAGCAAAATGCCCCATATTTGAAACAAATTAGGAAAATGCCCCTGTTTTGAAACTCGATTTTCTAAAAATTTAGTTTCAATTTAAAACTCGATTTTTGGACAATCGAGTTATAGCAAATTGAAAAATTAAAAAAACAAAAAATTTCTTAGAACTCAAGTTCCATGTAAAGTACTTGAGTACCATGTGAAGTACTCGAGTTCATGGAACTCGAGTTCCTTGAAAAAATTCAAGTGGAACTTGAGTTCCATGAACTCAAGTACTTTACATGGTACTCGAGTTCCAAAAAAAAAAAAAAAATCCTAAGTCCATGTTTGCTATAACTCGATATTCCAAAAATTAAGTTTTACATTTGGAACTCGATTTTTAGAAAATTAAGTTTCAAAATAGGGGCATTTCCCTAATTAGTTTCAAACATAGGGAATTTTGCTGGAAAATTTGTGAGAAAGGGGTAAAATCCGATTTTGGCCAAGATCAGGGGAAGAGAAAGGATATGTAGGTGGGTGAAATTTCAGTGAAGAGACGAAATTGCAACAAGGACTTCGACAAAGACCGCATGGTAAAGAATCATTGTATTCTAACGGGTTGGTCAAGGAGGCTCTGATAGTTAAATTAGTACAATGATAGAATAAAAAAAGAGATTAAATTAGCAAAGTAACAATGCCCAAGGTTGCATACCTATCTCAATAGCTAATAACACCCCACCCCCCCCCCCCTGGTACGCAGCCCTTAAAATTCATTTTTCTTTGTTTGGTTAGAATGAAAGAGATAAGAGAAAGGAAATGTGGAATAAGGGTTTCTATGGGTCCTACATTTTTTTTTTTTTTTTTTTTTACCTTTTTACCTTTTACTTTGCCTCCAATTTTGATTGAAGTGCTTAACAAATCCATAAAACTACTCTTATATACCCTTGGAAAGTTTTTTATTTTTGTGAAATTAATTTAGTATCCTTATAATTAATTTTTGGCAAAAATACACTTTTAGTTCTCCATTTTGGGCATATTCTCATTTTGGTCTCTAAATTGATTTTGTGCCTACCTTAGTCCCTAAAAATGAAAAACCATTTCCATTTTGGTCCATGCCTTCAACGCAATAACAGAAAATGCATATGTGGCAAACGGAGCACATTGTTGGCATGTTAGATGCTAGCGTGAATAATTATGGAGCTGACGTGGTCATTAAAAAATATTTAAAATGCCCCATCAAAATATACATTAATTAAAAATAAAAGCAAAAAAAAAGAAAATTAATTTCCCAATTTTAATTTTAATTGAAAAAAAAATAAAACAAAAAAAAAATCTACTTAAAAATAGTGATTAATTCTTTTTCTTTTCTTTTTTTCTTGTCATTATTTTCAAAAGAAAAAAAAAAGTAACATATTTTTTTCTTGTATTTTCTTAGCAAATAACATGCAAAAATACGTACAAAATCCTTATCCTCTACCGAAACTTCTAACAAATCAAGCCCATTAATCCAAAAAATATCACAATCCACAAAAAAAAACACCTAGAAATTTAGAACAAACACACAATAAGTAACA